>NW_020664481.1:6014178-6101166 GCF_002925995.2 Terrapene triunguis
GTGTGTGTGTGTGTGTGTGTGTGTGTGTGTGTGTGTGTGTGTGTGTGCGCCACACAGATACCCAAGGTGGCATGTATCTCTGACCCAAGATATAAAGAAGACACATTGTGAAATGGCTTTAGAGATGGTCAGGAGTGGATCAGACACTCCAATTTACTCTGATGTCATTGCTAAGTTGATATTGTCCAGTAAATGCAACATCCATTTGTCCCTTCTTGTTCTTAAATTCAATTTCTTACTAAAATATTAGCAGCCTTGCAGAGCGTGACACTGCTTGGCTCACTCTCATCGGCCCACCCACAGACTTCTGAAGATGTTTCATAGGAAGTTTGGGTGCGATTCCCATTGCATATCCTGAGCTGAATGTGACTCCTACAGTGGTAAGGGTCTTAGAGTCCAGACCAAGCCCAATTGTCTATGCTGCAATTTTTAGCCCCAAAGCCCAAGGCCTGCGAGCCCAACTCAATAGACCTAGGCTCTGAGACTTGGTGCTGCGGGTTTTTTAGCGCAATGTAGACACACCCTAAGACAATGGCAGAGGAAGCCAACTGCACGAAAGGGATGAACAACTTCTGCTTGACGTATGGTTCAAACATATCACAGGGTTTGAGAGAGAACTATGGAGTCACCCAGAAAAGGAGTTTGTTGCTAAATGGTCTCTTGCCCAACGGTTAGAGTCTGGTCTTGAAAACCAAGAGGGGACGAGGCCGGCACTAAGAAGGGAAAGTCTAAGGAGGAAAGAGGGAAGCCAGGTAAACTGAGAGAGACGAAAATGTAGCAGATGAACCCAAAGGACAAGTAAGGACATAGCTGAACCCAGGATACGAGCCCTTTCTTCTCAAGCTTTACCTATAACACAAATATGCCCTTCTGCCCACCCAGCGAGGACTGAGGTCACCTCAGAATGTGCTTTGAAGGAAGCTTTGTGGCTCGCTTTGCGGCTCGCTTTGCATTCTCATTGATTCTCTCTCCCCTTTCCTGGGTCAAATAAGCTTTGTTTTAGTGAAACCAAATCAAAAGCTATTGACTGAGCCTTGAGGGTACTGCTGCGTGGCAGCCCAAGGTGAGGTAAACAAGGACAGGCCGAAGTGTGTTTGTTCTGGGGTGAAGGAGGGGAGCAGTCTGCCTCGGCTCAGGTCAGGTTCTTGAGTCACAAACAAAAAAAGCTGTGTTCGGAAAAAGAGTTAAGGTTGAAAGCGAGTTTCAGCGGAGCCCAGATTACACCTGTTCCCACCAGACTCCCCATCACAAAATCATCCAGGCCTGCTCAGAGCGGGATTAGATGACACAGTAGTAAAAAAAATGCCAGTGCCTTGTCTACACTAGCACTTCCACCAACGGTGCTGGTGCTTAATCGATGGTAGGAGACTTTCTGAAAATACTCCCTGTATGCAAGGCCAGTGAGGGAGGGAATATCCCTCCAGTAGCACTATCACTTAACAATCCTGTACTACTCCATGCTCTGTGGGTGCTCCCCGTGTCTGGGACCCACCGCCAAACCCAGACCCAGTTCACTGCCGTCAGGTGAGTTTAATTGATGAACCAGACCTCCTGACTGGCGGAAGACTTCAGCAGGCACATCCTGAAGCCCTGTAACAGCACCGGGTCCCTGGCTGCTCAATAGCATTCCACGCCGGCTGCTGGGTTTCTGGTTCTGCTCCTAACTCCTCGTTCCTGGCTTCTTCCCGTTGACTCACCGTTCCTGGTTTCTGCTCCTGGTGCCAGCCCCTGCTCTGGCTGATTCTCTGGGTCTGACCCTTTGCTCCTGATTCCCAGCGCTTGGCTCCAGCTCGCTCTCTTGGTAACTTGGCTCCTGATTTGGCCTCTGGCCACTAGGCCCCGTCACCTCCACACCGACCACAAGGCCAGCCTCCCACCCTGACCATTAGGCAAGACCGCCCCCAGCCTGCTTCATAGCACCCAGCGCCTCTCACAGCTTTGCTGCCTGTACCAACCATTTCATTCAGCTAAGATGTGCCTCCAATTCACTGTTTCCCTGTCGTTATTTTAAGATAACCCAAGCTAACAAGATAGAGTAAGTTAGCGGAAAACTTCAAAGTCGGAATTACTTGGAAAGCTCCCGGGGCCCTGCAGAATCTGACAGCACGGATCTGACAGACAGGGGAAAGGTCAAATTTCTAGGCTGCCCAGGAGGAAGTGAGTTGCTCTGACATGGAGAGTGCCATCTGTGCCAGCCTCACGTGCTGCCCCTTAAACCTTTTCCACGCTTCCTTCACAGGAGGGTTTTCAGCCTTCGGACTCCTCAGTCTAATTGGTATAATGTACATGTCCTCAAATCAGAGTGAAGCTCCGGAGCTCTCTGCTAAGCTGCACTGCTGCCCATTTCACATGTCCCTTCGGAGCCTTATCCATCATTATCGCACACACGATGCAGCTGAGTTTCTCTTGCCCTCATGGCTCAGTATTCTGGATTCTTCCCAGCATTTCCGCTCCTCGCCATTAATTTCATTAAACTTATTTACTAAACTAAGCATCAGCTTGCCCAAGTTTAAGGACTTTGCCACTGTGGATGTTAGCTCCAGAGGGTGACAGACCAACGCGTGTTCTACTCCCAGGTCAGGAGTAGGAAAATCCTAGGACTGGGAAAACCAGGCTCGCTGTACAGTTGGAGTCCTATGTTTGTTCCCAGGCATTCCTTTAAATGTCACCTCACACCCTATTCCTAAGAGGTTGGGGCTTGGAATCACCATGCTGGACAAGAATGCCAGGTCCCAATGTGCTGATGAAGTATCATCTCATGCTCACCCAGCATTACCGCACATTGCTGTAGTTTCAAACACAGGCATTGACATGTGGGGCGTCCGACTCTGATCATTTTGTCCTTCAGGACAAGCAGATTGGTGGCAACCTCAGGTGGAGGAGTAGTACTTCGCTCCAGGGAAAGGGGGCTGGATGCCTCACTTCACTCATCCAAGCTTTTGAAAGAACAGTCTTGGTGGGTTTTAAAGGGAGTCCCATCCCATCCTTCTCAGGCAGAAGGATGGCAGCTGCCTTACAAATCCTTGAAAGGGAGCAAACAGGAAGATCATTAGGTCTATGGCACAGATATTAAAGACTCCGATAGGTCCCAAAAAGATATGCAATGTTACATGATATCCCATTACTGTGCACAAAGGGTTGTTCATATGCGCTTTTGTGTTGCTATTAATAATAATTACTTGCATTGTGGTAGCACCTAGAGGTCCCAATCAAGGATCAGGGCCCACTGAACTAGATAATGATAATGAAAAGACAGTCCCTGCTGCAAAGACCCTAAAATCTAAGTGTAACACGAGAGAGAACAGGTGGTTACAACACCTATGTTGTTTCTAAACCGTCCCTTTGTAAGGCAGCACACACTGTCCTGCCGAGCGATGGATTTTTGTGACAGGGCCTGTTGTCTGCAAGAGAGAGATGTCCTGCAACGTCCATTGAGTACAATCTACCTGCACAGAGTTTTGTATGTGGATTGAGCAGGGAAATAGTCCTGATTAAAATGAACTCGCTGTGCTCACCTCAGCACCAAGGGGGGTATTTAGTTCCACATTGCAAAGCCAGTACACAAAGGCAGTCATTTTTCTCTTAACCTTCAAGGAGGCCATATTCTCCTGGGGAGAACAGAGAAAGAGAGGCGCTTGTGTTCCTCACGCTTCCTACATAGCCTCAGGCTTCTAGGGCAAGAGACTCACTTCAGTGGCTGCCCTGAGGTTGCTGTATTTCTTGCAAGATGCTGCACAACATTTTTTTTTTTAAAAGAACTTACTGGTTTAGCCTCTTCCTATATGGAGGGATGAGAAAAAACAACAAAAAGAGCATGAGTCACTTTTCATCCCACATATACACCCCGCTCTGCACCCAGGCTCTCTCTTCTCACAGCATGCATGCACCTGCTGGCTACGATGCAACAAAAGCCTTCCACTTGGAGGAGGGCTTGGAAGATTTTTGACACATCATTGGTATTTCATCCCGCAAACCTTGGTTTGAAGAAGCACGTCAGAGTGGGGACTGAGGAGGAATCATACAATTAAGCTGAATGATTTTTTCAAGGAAGCTCATTTGAACTTGGCCACAAAAGAGAGAGAGTGAGTCTTTCCCAGAACCTTGCCAGTCCCTCCCCTCTCTACCAGGACACCGGCCATCTTAGCCTTTTTCAAGCTATTGGGACCACAAGCCTTCTCGGGGCTACCCGGGAGCTGCACTCTCTCTTTGAAACCACCTCCTCCTCTTACTTCACTTTTCCTCACTGGCATTTTCTCCTTTAAATTGAGAGACAGATTTTCAAACACGTTAGGCATCCAGTTGTGCACGCAAAATCCAGTCCCAGTTTACATACGCACTTATTTTGATTGCATGTGCAAACTGGGTAATTGCACATGTAAATTAAGCATGCGCTCTGGCTGTGTAACTGCTGGCCTAATTTGTTGAGCATCTGGCCCTTTGCACGAATTAAGTGGCGGTGAAAGATTGATATCCATGACACACAAAATCCCCTATTCACTCATTGGAAAGATATGTAATGGGCAGCAGGAGTGCAAGCCGCACCCCCTTCATTGTCCCACCAATGTCTCTCAGACTTATTCCAGCACTAGCCAAGAATGGGAAATATACACCTTAGGGTCAGTTCTGTCCTTGGCCTGTCTTCTGAGTATGCCAAGCACGACACAAACAAGCTTTGCAGTGGGTTGTGTGTTGTGGATCTGGTCTGAGATCACCGCTCAGGTTTGACATTGTGGAATTCACATCTTGAAACCTACCTGTTTGTTTACTGAAGCCTCTAAATAGCTGCAGTTATCCCTCTGTCCTGTACAATACTATGATGCACAGTGAGTCTGTTGCATCAATTCACCTTGGTGCTGCACAGCACTTGGAGGCTCGCCTGAGGTAGCTTTATGCAAGGATACATTATTATTATTCATTATTAATCAAAGCAGGGCTTTGGATTCCAAGTTGGCCATTTACTCTGAGCTTCACCAACTCAGAAAACACAAAACCAGACAGAACGAGTTTATTCTGCAAAGACTGTTGGGAGCTAAGAGGAGAAGGAGCAGATCACAGATATTAAATGACTCGTGTTCCATTCACTGGCCACAAAGCCATTAGACAGGGGGTATTCATTAAGAGGACCTTTGGGAAGGCCACTTTTTAACTTCATTCTGTCGGCACCAAGCAAGATTCAGACTTTCCCTTAGAGCAGAGTCCGACTGCAAGGCTCACTCTCATTTTTGGAAGTGCCCCCAATGAAGAATGACTCAGCAATTAGGACCCCAAATGATTCCTCGCCTTCCTTAATAGACAGTATGTTATAAACAAGTAACGTTCATCAGGCAACATCTAGACAGCGAATTAAATAGCCTACAGAAAGTCCGTGCAATCCACTCCAATATATCCTATATCCTCTGTGGCAGAGCTCTGACCTTGTCCCCGCGGGTCCTGCGCTTTAGGCGGTATATGCTAGCCTCAGTGGCTCTCTGTGACCCTCCACGTAGCCCTTCTCTCTCTAGGGCCGGGGTTACAGTCTACTGAGCCGTTTTCATCATAAGCCAGCAAGAAGGTTGGTGAGAGAACTCCCACAGTCTCTGTTGTCCCTAGGGCTTGTTTTAGAACAGTTTAGCCTCCTGTCCTGACAGGGGCCTGACTTCCCCTCCCAGGAGGTGTTCCTGTAGTGGTGGGTTGGGGGGGAACCCGGGCCCGCCCTCTACTCCGGGTTCCGGCCCAGGGACCCTAATGGTAGCAGCTGTTGGCAGCCAACCTTTCACTGCCAGAGTTGCTACATTTCCCTGGGCCGTTTCCCCACAGCTCTCCTGCTTCTCCCTTCTTCACCCTTACCTTAGGGCTCCCTTATCAATAACTTGAGGGTGTCTTCGTTAACCGGCCCTTCAGCCACACTTCCTCTCCTCTGGCTCCCCTCTGCCTGACTGGAGTGAGCCCTTTTTATAGTATCAGCGGGGCCTTAATTAGAGTCAGGTGGTCACATTAGCTTAATGCCCTCACCTGACTCTTTGCAGGTTAATTGGAGTCAGGTGTTCTCATTAGCCTGGAGCAGCCTCTGCTCTGGTCAGTCAGGGAACAGAAAACTGTTAATCCAGTGGCCAGTATATCTGCCTTCTGCTGTACCCAACTGGCCTGGGTCTATCACACCTCTTATGGGGAAAAAGGAAACTACATTTCAAGGGTACCAAAAACTATTGGCTTATAACACCAGCCTGCTTTCTTGAGCAGACTGCAAATCTATAACGCATCAGCCATCCAGCACACTGTCTGCGGCACTAGGGACTCACCCAATACAAGTCACTTGAAGTTAAGAAACACATGTCGACTTCATATGCAGTGGTACTTTCCTGGAACATACAATGCACACCCAGCTAAAGGGCACTCCTACGGATGTACAGGGAAGACTATGTTGAGACAGATGTCCCAGGTGATGATTTTTCCATGAGGCTTTTAAAAGACAGAGCCCTGATCACCAAGGAACAGTCACTCAGTGGGTTCCTCTACAGCTGTGTCTAATAAGAAGGCCATTTTACATGTTGTTATAATATATTTCTTCACTGCTCAAAATACTTCCTAAAAGCGGATCATTTTAGCCTTCCATCAATTCACCAAGAGGTATCAGAGATGCAGAGGCCAGCAGTCACCAAAAGAAGTTCTAGGGGACAATCCTGCCTCCATTGACAGCAAAGGGAGTTTTGTTATTGACTTTAATGGAGCCAGGGTTTCACCCCTAGAGTACCAAAGCAAAAATCACTCCAGGGCAGGACCAAGGTGCCATTTCACAGCTTTTATGGGGGGAAAGGGGAGCACATGCCTGTAACTGATATTATAAGTCTTCACATGCACCCTGCCTGTCCCCTCTAAAAATATCTATACAAAGATACATTCACTAGGACCTAAATTCCCCAGGGCAATTAGTGATATTGGCTGCCTCCATTTCTGGCTAATCCACCTGAAACATCTTCATAGAGGACTGGCTTTCAGAGGGGAGGTGCTCAAGACCCTATAAGGTCTCTCGGGTTGGTCACCCAAAATCACCAATCACTTAGTTGGTCCAATAAAAGATAATACCTCACACACCTTGCCTCCCAAGTCACTTTTAGACATTTAGGCCTGGGCCGTCCTGTTGTTCAAAGCTGAGTTATTGGTCTGTGACTCGTTCGGAGACTTCCCTTCCCTGAAGACCTAGAGATTTCACGGTGGTCACTTACTGGTTCTGTGCAGAATAGAGACAGTGTCGCTTCGAGCTCCATCCTTGTAATATGCCCAGATCGATATCTGGTATTCTGTGTTCTTTTTCAATCCTGGTAAGCTGGCAACAGCCAGGTTCCCAGCAACAGACAGCTGTAGCATGGAGGAGAAATGAATGTAAGTAGAGTTCCCAGGCAGCTGCAACTACCTGGTTGAGTATGGCATCTTAAAGTATCAAATCCTTTCATAACAAGAGGCACTGTTCTCTAACATGTCTCTTCCTACAAAAGGACTGATCACCTCAGATAGAATGATCTGAATGCTCTTCGCATAAGGACACCCAGTATTTGCAGAGTTATAAAGAAATGATGGTCCAACCAGGGTGACTATCATCAGGACCTATGTTTCTGATGTCCTTGCAAAAGCCCAGCCACAGTTAAGTTGTTGACCAGTAAACAGAAGGGGGGGTTAAGTAGAAGCTCTCCCAACTGTCTCCTGACTCCAGTTACCAGCTTTGTGATGCTGCTTCTGGAACCTGCAGGATGCTTTGTGAAAAGTTGTGTGGCCACGCCTGAGGAATTAGAGGTCTTCAAAACTCTACCCCATCCCCCCTCCAGCCCCTATTTTTACTTTAAATGAACATTGCACAGTAGGAGCTCAAAATCTCCTGAGGTTTAAGCCGGTGGTGAGGAGAGAAGAGGAAGTAGTTTTGTTTACGGATCTCTCTCATTCTCTCTCTCACACACACACAAACACACACCCGTCCTGAGGTACTGCGCACTGATGTAATTTCATTGAAGTCAATGGAGCAATGGTAATTCACACCAGCTGAGGATCTGACCCATCATTTTGCGTGTGGAGAAGATAGGGGGTACCTACATGCTGGCACAGGACTTTGGGGCCAAATCCTACCCTCATAGCTTTCATAAGTGTAGATGAACTAGGGCAAAATTTGGCCCTAGTTAGGGTTCTGTAGATGCCCAGGCAGTCTGGATATGCTGATGACAGTTAATAGTTACTTTAATACCAAGTCTTAGGATGCTCATTCAAGAAGCTCCAGTTACCTTGCACATGTCTGCAGTCACTTCCTCACTCAGGACTACACTTTGTAGACCACATGTTAGTATCCATGTAGCCGTTGGCAGGGCATGTAATATATACATGCCCAGCAGCCCTTAAACAGGCAACACACCGTCTGTGATGGAAGTGGGAATTGTCTGTAATATTTTTATGAACTACCTGTATGACTCTGTACCTACCACCCAGTGGGCGTAGAAAGGTTAAAATGCTGCACCGGGACAAAGCAGGAGACATGAGGTGTTTCGTCATGTAGCTTCTGGGAGGCTATGAATGGGTCATTAAGGACTGGCTGGAACCAACCTATATCAATGGAAGCTCCTAAAGAGACAATGGGAACCCCAAAGAGCTAACTACTGGCACTTATCAATGGGAGCTCCCGGCGGGCTGAACATGTGACCGCAGCATGACTTTGCAGCAGGTGGACAATGGGCGGAGGTGACAGGGGAAGGAAATGAGGATGGTCCCCAAAGCAGCATGACTCATGGGAGCCCTGGCTTTCCCCAGTATGGACTATGTCTTAACCTTGCCTTATTTATGCTAACCTAAGCCCTTCCCTGATGCTATATTCCAGCTGACTAATAAACGCTTCTCTGTTTTGAAAAGGTGCATGGAGTCACTGCAGATACTTGCTGAACTGCACTGACCCCCGAAGAGAGTAAAAGTCTGAGCAGGAGTCTGCCACAATAGGCAGAGCTCACAATGAGAAACAGGAGTGCTGGAGCCTCAGGAGCACCCTAGGAGGCATTGAGGCCCCATGGTCTACCCTTGTAGCAGAGTGTGACCCCTTGGAGGACTGGCACACTGAAGGGATCTTCCCACAGGACTGCTTAAAGGCCAGGGCATAGCATAGATCCTGTAAATCCAGGACACCACCTCATTCTCCCCAGGCCTATATTGTACCCTACCTCCTGGGAGCTCTCTTCTCCACTTGCATTCCATTTAATCTGATAAACCAGGACATCAGAGGCAGCGGCTGCTTCCCATTGCAACTGGACATTGTTTCCTGAGAGCTCAGCCACCTTCAGGTCACTTGGTGGTGGAACCTTTACTGAAAGACACCAAGAAAACAAGCGTCGGGAGCTGGTTGTACAGAGTCAAGGTACAGAGCAGATGGTCAGGGAGAAAAGTATCCACCGGCAGCTGTCTCTCACTAGCCTGCCATTCGCTTCTTCAGACCCCAAATGACAACAGCTCATCATGAGGGATATGAATAAAATATTTGTAAACACTAATTACAGATGATTATTGTATTTGCGAGAGGACATGGGCAGTGCTGGCGCTGGGAGCGGGAAGATGCCGGGAGTGGCTTTCAAGGACAAAGAGGTTAGTATTATGCCATGTGCTAAACTCCCGGAGAGGCAAGAGTGTCTTTTCGGGGGTCTTCCTTACTTTTATAATTTTGGATGAATTTGTTTAAACTTTAGCGCTTCTAAGAGTTCACAGGACTCCCAGCGGCAGCTTGGGCGAGGCACGGTATAGACAAGATACAATGCAGCAGACCCATCTCGGCATATAAATAATACAGCTGGACGCACACACAAATCCTGCAAAGGTTTGTTTGAGTTTTGCCCTGATGGCTTTTACACCCCCTCCATTGGGTTCGCTCTCTGCGAATATTCTAACACATGCACATTTTAAGCCTGAATGCACAGGTACCCACCCAGTTTGGTGTGCTCACTGCAGGAGAGGCAGCAAGGACACGTGGGAAGGGTTTTAACCAGGCTGCAAGTTTATTAGTCAAATTACATCCAAGGTTCCTGTCGAGGGACAGCTCAGTGCAGTCACTTGACAACCCCTCGATCCTTTGCCAATTCTTGGGGTGCTCCCACCGTGGGGGTAGCCAGTCATCACACTAAGTGATTCCCTGCGTGCCTCCACCCACATCCCTTCCCCTTTCAGGGGTTGAAGCGAGAGAGGACTTTGACCTCCCAGCCAGCACTGCCGTAAAGTGCATTGGTGGGGTGGTCCCCCTGGTCTAGTGTCCAGTGTCCCTAGGGGGTTAGACATGATGCCCCCATCTCATAAGATGATGCTCTTGGGATGCCCACTGTGTTACCTCTTTAGATCTGGAGCCTAAATCAGCAAGTTCCAGCACTGGGCCCCTGCCAGAAGTTGCAATAACTAAACGACTCTCCCATAGCTCCCAGCTGTGCCCTCTGGGAAGGGGAGAATTTCAGCCCTCCCGTTGCCCAAAACCCAACCCCTAGGTTTCACAGCGAGGAAAGCGAAAAAACCCACCAGCCTCAGCCACACCTGTGATATGGGAAAATATTCCTTCCCAGTCCCAAAGCTGTGGCTACCAAAGCCTGCAAGAACCTGGGAAAGGGGCAGAGGGGCTGACTGCTGGAATGTCAGAATGTCACCGTCTGTTTGCGGATGATTCACAAATGGGAAAGCGGGAGGAATTATCTGAATAACTTAATTCTTGCAAATGATTTACCCAGACCTAGCTGTGATCCATTGGGTACTGTATAATAAGAATTAAGGCAGGCTTCTATGTGTCTGTTTTTCCCCTAAAATGGTGAGACTTATTCTGCATTTCAACTTTCCTTTACAAATATTTTCAATGGCCTTTTTCAATTTGCTGTCCCACTCTGGTAATTGGGAAACAGGGAGTCGCATCCACTTGAGGGAAGGAGTAGTAGACCAGCTAAAAGCTTCCAGGCTCTCACATACGCAGCAAAAACACAGGATAAAGCAGCTAGTGATGGTGTGAGAACTGGAATCAGAAACAGGTGGAAAGTGCTGGAGGAGGCAGGTCAATGATTTAGGGAGGGACAAAATGAAATGTATATGGGAGGAACCAGGAAAGTGACTGAGGGAGAGACCCCCAGGTGGAGGGGGGAATGGGATGGAGGGAAAGGGAACAGAGCATACAGAGGAAAAAAGGGTCAGAGAAAGGGAAAGACAAGAGTAATCAACTAAAGGAGATAGAAAATGATTGAAAGGCAGAGGGATAACATGAGAAAGAACTGTTTGGGATGGAAGAGGTGGGGACCAAAGGAGGGAGAAGACACACACCCTTTGAATGACAGAGTTATTTATTAATTCCGGTGTTATTATTTCCCCAGCAGAAAAGGGACGACTGTATTTATCTGCTTCACTTGCAGAGTTTTCCTATACAAATAAGGCGCCACCCTCTATGGAACTTAATGCAGCTCTCAATGGTCCCCTTCCCACCATCAGGGAAGAGGGAGGAGGAAAAAGTGCTGCTGGGAGCCTGTGCCAAATCTTTCTGGAGCTGTTACAAAGCTCTGCAGTGACCTGGAGGTCAAAGGCTCCATCCCATTAGCAGTCCCCTGACTGCCCTGACTACTTAACAGAGCTCGGGAAACAGCAGAGGACTGCCTGCCCACCGCACAGAGCTGCACACCGTTCCGGCAGTGCTGGCGAGGCCCAGCAGGGTAACGAGCGGCCGGGAGTTGGAGGCGTACGTAAATGGATGAGGACTCTGCTACTGCAAACAGGAGACTTCCAAGGGCTTGCCCATCGTAACAAACCAGCATCAAGTACTGGCTCGCCTTTGCGAAAGGAAAATTAATAGTTTCTGCTGATTACATAATCCTCAGGAGAGATTGACAGACACAAACACCATCATTCTCCAGGCTTCTTCAAGAGCTGTCAGCCCGCGCCTCTAACCAGTTCTCCTTGAGGGGCCATCCCAGAGGAGTTCATCCTGGATGAAAGAGAGGTACGTCGACACTGGAGGTGTCATTTCCAGCTTGGGTAGACATACGAGTGCTCGCTCTCACCTACCAATGCTAAAAATAGACACGTACCCACGGCAGCACAAGGAGAGGGACGGGCTAGCTGCCCTAGTACAATCCTGCCCAGGACCCTACGTATTCACACGGGTGGCTAGCTATTCCCACCACCCGTGGCTACACATCTATTTTTAACATGCTGGCTCAATCAAAACTAGCACCTGTACATCTACCCCAGTCAGAAATTACACCTCCAGCTCCACAGTAAACGTACCCTCAGACACAGGGACATATTCTGTTCCCAACTGCACCCACATAAACCCTAGAGTAACTCCACTGAATTCAACGGGCTTCAAAATACAGCTGGATGAAATTGTGTGTCTGAACCTTTTTTCAACAAAAGATGCAAATTGGGGGACACCAAAAACATTTAACAAATCCCTGTCACTTTCACCAGATTGTTCATGTCAACCCCACCCCTCACAAAATATTCTGAAAAAGCTGAAACATGTTTCAATATTTTCTAAATGTTTCAATTTTTCAGTTCAAAACAGCTTTTTGTTTAGAAATTTCCTTCATTTTTATTTGAAAAAAAAAAATCAAAAATGTTAAAAGTTTGAAATGTAAATCATAGAATATCAGGGTTGGAAAGGACCTCAGGAGGTCAACTAGTCCCACCCACTGCTCAAAGCAGGACCAATCCCCAGACAGTTTTTTACCCCAATTCCCTAAATGGCCCCCTCAAGGATTGAACTCTCAACCCTGGGTTTAGCAGGCCAATGCTCAAACAACTGAGCTATCCCTCCTGCCCAAAATGAAATGTTTTGTTTTGGGTTGAACAGAACATTTTTGCTTGACCCCAAATGATTTTTTTCTCCCCTAACTTTTCTGTTATTCAAGCAGAGCTAACTTAAAGACTATCTTTCTAAATGAGCTGGTCTAGATCAAATCCAAACCAGTGGGCTCGGAGCAGGAATTACAGGGTGAAATTCTGTGTCCTCTGCTATGCAGAAGGCCAGAAGAGCTGGCCAGAATGGTCCCTTCTGTCTCCAAGTCATTGCATCTATAAATAAAAGCAGGATTTGACCAACAGACTTTACTGAGGGCAAATGCTCCCAATGGAGGATCACAGTTAGGTGTTGTTTTCTCAAATCTATGTATCATTCAGATGGTTACTGTCCAACTTCCAATGGCTACAAAAGTTAATTTCAAGGCTACCAAGCATTTGGAAATTCCGGTAGCCTGGTAAAGATTTCCCAGCAAAATGAGTGACTGTTTAGAAGGACCCTATTAAAGCAATCAATTTAATGAGGGTTTTGAATCCCAGTAAGAACCAGGTTCAGTGCCAATGAGACTTTTGGCCACATTGGGCTGAATTTTGGCCAAGTTTGGGAGGAAAAAACCTGCCCTGACATGGGCAGAGAGAGACTCTGAGGAGGGATTTAAGTCTTCAGGTAGAAACCTGGCAGAACTCAACAAATTTCAGCCTCGATTTGCTCTGAGGTCTAAGATTTGTTGGAACCAGAAAACAGCAGCGGTGAACATCCCGGAACTTTGGCGTCTGGGTCCAGATCTAAACTTTTGGCTGGCTGGCAGCTAGGCACCAAACTTTATAATGGACCTTGAACCAAACACCTATTGACCCTCGTACTCTGCCTCTGCCCTACTTACATGTGGTAACATTGCCTGTAAGCGGAAAGGATTCGCCTTCATTATAAACGGAGCTGACATTAATGAAGTACTGGGTGAGAGAGGACAGAGGTCTCAGCACAGTGGATGATGCACTGCTGGGAACTTCAACCTGCAGTGAAACAGAAACACCAGGGTCAGGATTGTAGCACGGAGCAAGGGCAAAGAGGGACTTGGAATTCGGGATAGTTGCCCCCAAACCCTCCCGTTTCGAGGCACCATCATTGTTAAAACGCTGCAGGTATGTGAGCAGCCTCTGTCAGGAGACAGCAGAGTTCTTGACAGCACACGGTGATGGTGCCTCTTATGCAAAACGAAAGATGGGGAGGGTTTTATTAGAGCCACACCTAGGATGCGTGACTCCATATGAAGGGTTTGGACCATGTGAGGAAACTCAGAAGGGCCTATGGAAGCGCCTGCCCGTATGTTCCCGCTGTGCTAAAAGGATAGATAGGATAGCACTACAGCTGGGGCAGGGCTGTTTCCCTATTACCCCGTCTTCTGGCAATGCAGGGGTCACACCCTTGGACAGGTATAAACCAACTGACGAATCAAGTCCGGCAGGGCTACATTCCGTTCTCGGTTACACAAATGTACACCCGGAGTAACTCCGCAGCCGAGTCATTGGAGTTAACACCGCATTCGCACTCTGCCGCCGTTCTCCCGGTTTTAGCCCATTCCCGTGTCCCCTAAGCAAGGACTTGCCTCCCCGGCATTGCTCCCTCTGCTTGAGTTGTAGGTCACACGGTGAGCTCTCACAGCACGCGAAGCCGCGGCCCAGCTGACCTTGACCGACCCATGGCTGACCTCAGAGAAACTCAGGTGTCTAGGAGGGCTCAGTGCCACTGCAACAATAATTAGCAAAAGGATGTGGTGAAGATTTTTAAGGCTATACTTGTAAAGTCACTGGTTGCCTCCTGCTGCTACCTGCCTCTTAACTACTGGACTTTTCCCACTGCGAGATGAAAGAGTTTCTGATTTCATTGTTACACAGGTCTATATGATGCCCTGGGAGAATGACTGGTTTATGGGTAGAGAAAGGGTCAAATCAACCCACCTACTCCCCAAAGAGCTCAAAACTCTCAGGAGCTTCCAGTCTAGATCCTGATCCTAATTTTGTCCCTGGTCCTATTCCTACAGTGGGTCAAACCTGCTGGGATAGGTGCTCAGATGCCATGGAGGTGGGTGCGGTATGAGAACCCAGGTGGATAAAGATATAGACACAGATAGGTAACTTCAGTTCTGAACACCCCAAAATTGGGAGCAGTTTGGATCCAGATCTGACTTCCCCATTCTGAATTTCAAGGAGATTCAGTCACAGTTTGCCTGGACAGAACCACTCACTTTCACAGCCCTGTACCCCAGACTGGAGTTGTTCATGAGAAAGCTTATCATACAACTAGAGGTAGCCTCAGAGAACCACCTACATTTAGCATTAGCCAGGGAAGAGGGAGCCTGTTTACAAGCTATGTGAAAAATACGCGAAGCATCTCAGTTAATAAGTCTCTCTTGCCAATTGTGCACCATTCATTAAACCACTTATGCTCCTGCCTAAGGGTCAGCTGAGGCAGAGAAGGAAGTAAAACTTACAGGTGGTTTCCTGGATGCTGGCTGGATCACTCGCCTCTTCCCCGTCCATGGCATACACCGCTACGGAGTACTCAGTGCTGGGAGACAGCCCATCCAGCAGAACCTCAGGCTGTTCCACTTTCACCTACCATAGGATAAAGAGTGACGCTCAGAGAGGTATTCTGGGGTGAGGCTCTGCCATGGTTGGCTCCCCGTAGCATCCTCTAACAAACCAAGAGCAAAGCAGGGCTGCAGAGACAGGAGTCTAAGGCCACAGCTTGGCTGTCTCTTTGGGTACGTCTGCACTTCAAGCTGGGGGTGTGACTCCCAGCTCAAGAAGACAAATTTGCACTGGCTGTCCTTGAGCTAGCTACTATGAATAGAATGCAGCCTGGCTAGCTGCTTTAAGGACATATCCACGGGGGTAGGGCAGATTTGTACTCAAGATGGCTAACATGCCACGGCTTTCCTCTGCCCGTGTTACCATGGCTACACTATTTCTAGCATGCTAGCTCAATGAAAGCTGGAGTGAGTATGTCTTCTCCAGCTCGGAGTGATACACCCAGCTCCAGCTGTAAGACATATCATTAAATAGTACTTGTAACACTCTTCACCAGCCACGTAGCTGTGTCGTGGTCAATGCTTCTCCACCACCCAACCCAACAGACATCATGCACAGTGTATGCAAACTCTACCGCTGGCTGGGAATTTTTCACCGGAATATTTTTTCCACCCAAAAAATACCAATTTGTTAAAACCAAAACAGTTCACAAAAAAGGGTTGGTTTCGACTAGTTTTCCAACTTAAAAAAAAAAAAGTTGAAATATCCTATTCTGATATTTTCTAAACAAAAAAACCTTCAGTTTCTTGGTTCAAAGTGACTCATTTCAAATTTAACTTAATTTATACTTAAAAAATGGTTAACAAAGAGAAAAGGGTCAAAATCAAATCAAAATGTTTTGATTGGTTTCCAAAAAATGTTCTCAAAAAGAGGCTGGCTAGCCGGTCTCGGATGGTTGAGGCGCAACAAATCCTGCATCCTGGCAGGGGGGTAGACTAGATGACCCTTTTGGTCCCTTTTAACCCCTATGGTTGAGACAAACTGGATTTTTTTTTTCCAGTCTGTCGGGTTGCAAAAATTTGAGATTTTGACTTTTTGTCCCAATTTGGGATGGGAAACATTTTTGAAATCTCAAAAGTACTTGTGGAATGGTAAAACCATTTTCTGCCCAGCCCTACTATACATCACGCCTCCCTCCCCCGTTCACCACACTCTGCCCTTGCTTCTGGGTGTACAATTCTGCTAAATAGAAATGAATGCCAATCCAGCTTGCTTAGGTTAGGGCTGATAGAACTACAGTGGGGAAAGCAATGATTATTTTTCCTGAGAAATACTTAATTGAAAATAAAAATTAGTTTTCATTTTCATTAAAGCTATTCAGGTTTTCCTCCAAAGGCCAAAAAAAATCAGTTTACTGAAAATGGGTTTGGGGTTTTTTTTGACAAAAACCTAAAATATTTTAGGCAAAAATTTCAATTTTTTTAATGATTTTTTAAAAAACAAAAACAAAAAAGATATTGAAAAAAATAAATAGATGGACATTTTTCTGTCAGCTTTAGTAGCCCATATGGCATGCAGGGACAATACACACTGCAGTAAAAAAAATACTAATTAAAAATAAAAATCTGATTCTTTGTGAGCATGGAGAAGGTATCATAACAGACAGATCACCATCTCTTTCATTCACAGATATTCAGCACAGAAAAACGTCACAGCACAAAGATTAGGGGAAGAGATGGATTCTCACAGGATCCAGTTGTTCAAATGAACTGTCTCTAAGATTCCATGGGAGAACGCAAAGTTCTCAGCCTACCAAGGCCCAAGCAGGATACCCATTGGGGAAGAATGACTGAAGACAGGACTCAACAAATGACTGCAAAGAAGAGAGTTCTCACAGTTCCACCATTCTACATTTGTGATGTAAAATGCTTTACACTAGAGATGGCAGGGATGTGCAGAGTGGTTATCAATTTGTGTCTATACAAAGAACATGATATCCCACTTCCTGAGAGAGACTTGAAGAGCTACGCTTTCAGAAGAAGAAAAAAACCCCACCAAAAAAAAAAAACCCAAAAAAAACCCACAAAACAAAAAAAAAAACCCACAAAACAAACCTTTTCCTTGGCTTTCCCATTTTTATACTTGTTCATTACAGCAGGATTGGCACCATCTACTGCTTCCAGAGCAGAACTGCACCCACTTAACATGCGCCCGACAGCTTGTTTTACAATGCCGCTTATTGCAAAAACTCAATACCTGCCTTGTAATCTGAGAAACATTCTAGGAGGTTTTAATGGAAAGACTAGAATTTGATGGGGTGGGAAGCATTTGCTGGACACACCAAGTTAATTAACTCCTTCGTGGGTGGCCCATAGCTTTAGTGCTTTAATTTCTGTGCGAGGCAGGTGGGATAATTGTGGGACTGCCCAGGAACATATATATAAAAAAAGTTACCCCTGTTCAACCATCCCAATATCAAATCTTAAAGATACCATTTCTATACTGAAATACAGAGAGCAAAAGTGCAGTAGAAGCCCGAACTACTGAATCTTCATAGCAACCCTGAGTTGCAAGCGTTACTATCCCCATTTTATTAGGTAGGGAAACCGAGGCAGAGCAGTTACACAACAGTTACACAACTTGCCCAAGGCCACCCAGAGAATAAGTGGCAGAGCCTTGGAAGGCCTGGCTTCCAGCCTCAAGCTCCACCAACTAAACCACACTTCTTCTCAACACCGAGCAAGGAAGCCATAGATTTTTTTGACAAGATATCAGGCTCCAAGCGCATCATTTTGTACATGTTTGAGATCGTTCATTAAAAATGCATGTTGGATTAGATGAGCTGAGAGCTCCTTTTCTCCTCATTTCTACCGTATGGTATTATTGAAGGTTTATACAAAGCCATAAGAGTGAGTCATATTTAAGTAAATAAAAACTAACCTGCCAAATCTACATTTTGAAACCCAAAACATTTGTTTCATTTTTGTATAGCAAGTGGATTGGGCACTGGACTGGGACTTAAGAGACCTGGGCTCAACTCCTCAGTCTGCCACTGGCCTGCTGGGTGACCTGGAGCAAGTCTTTTTCCCTCAGTTTTCCCCATCTGTAAAATGGAGATAATAATCCTGACCTCCTTTGTAAGCCACTTTGAGATCTACTGATGAAAAGTGCTGTATAAAAGCCATGGATTGTTATGTCTAAATATGGGCTCACTCCACAAAAGTTTGGATCCAGATCCAAACTTTCTTGAATTCCATGTTGAGACCCAGGGCTTCCACTCAGACCTTTAGAGTAATAGCGAGTAGCCAGGAAGTTTGCAGATCTGAACCTTCCCAAAGCCTGCATTGACTCAGATCCACTTTGACGTACAAGAGATTTAAATGAAAGTCAGTTGAGTAATTCTCATGCAGACCTGGGATTTAAGTTTGGGCCCCGTATGTCTGACTATATTCAGTGCGGCAAAAGGAATAATTATAACTATCTTCAGCTATACCTCTTTGGTATCATCCTCCGCTCCATTGGGGGCCGCTGAACAGAGCACCAGGTACTGAGTAGCTCCACTTGCCGGCTGCCAGCTCAGTCTTAGATGGTTATGGCTCACTTCAGACGCTCTCAGGGAAAGGGGTGGTGACAAAGCTACTCAGATGAAGGAAAACGTAACAAAAAGATTCACAAGGCAGTTGATCATTTCTATCCTTAGCCCCTCCCGTCACCCACACACACACACACAAAGATTCAAGGTTATCGAAACTGTACATCAGAGCAAAACAGTTAGGTTAAAGCTATTTTAGGAGATGTGTATATGATGCTTCTATAACAGAGAATCATCAGAATCCGGTCAGAAGGCCTTATTGGCTGTTCCTGTTGGTGGGGAATATCTTTGACATGTGGAACAAAGAACTCCACATGGGAGGAGGGATAGCTCAGTGGTTTGAGCATTGGCCTGCTAAACCCAGTGTTGTGAGTTCAATCCTTGAGGGGGCCACTTAGGGATCTGGGGCAAAAAAAATCAGAAATGTATCACTCCCATCACAATCTTTCCTTGTCATGTGGTCATTTAACTCCAAACTTTCCTTCAAGATAGATATTGTTTGGCAAATATTAGCAATAAAAAAGAAACAACATGCAGAGAAGGTACGAAGACTTGGGAACCTTTGAACAAATTTGACAGCAGTTAGGCAGCTGAGACGACTGCCTATCACACCAACCAATATTGTTTCCTTGTGCTCCCCTATCTGTATCTACCTCTTGGCTCTTGCCTTACACTTAGCTTGTAAGATCTTTGGGCCAAGTAAGAGTGTGAACACACTACCTAGCACAATGGGGTCCTGGTCTCCTAGACACTTCCACAATACAAATTAATTACCATTTGGAACAGAGGGGAAAAATCAGAAGCAACGGGATCAAAAGCCTTTCTAGAAATTGGTATAGTCACAGCAGGGCAATCTAAAGGCACAGCTTGCTCCCTAATAGCAGTACCTGTAAAACATCTACCTCATGAGGCTTGTCTCTGCCTTTGCAAGTTTCAGCAGCCGACCCAGAGTTCTTCCCCCTGGCTCACACCAATCAGCCCCAGTCAGTCTCAGTGTTTAACGGCATGAATGCATTTGCAATATCTATTTTTAAACTGGCTCTTTCTTGACCCTTCGGGAGACGTTCTGGGGAAAATCCTAGCACAAAAATCTCCCTTTTTCAATTATTGCATCACAAGGGAACAGCAAGGATCTCCAACATTTTAAAAGAAGAGCAGCAGTGGGTGAACAAGCCAAAAAAAAAAAAATCCTTAAGGGAAGCATGTGTAGGAGGGTGTATGAGCATGTGTACCATGCTTCCAGGCACAAAACTCCTGGGATGGGATGTCATTCCATTAGCATCTTCTAATTCAATCCTGAGAACGTGATCCAGGAATGGCTGAGTAAATGTACAGAGCTTAATTATAAAAACAACACAACCACAACAAAAAGCTTGAGGCTGAGTCCAGTCTATCTGGGTAACATTGTTTCTTCCTGCCAGAATACTAAATAGCTAATTTTCTCCCCTGAAGAACGTTCATTTTGTTTACGGTCAAACATTATCTCCAGAAGTCCTGATTTACCTGAGTCACGCAGAAACACTTACTGAAGTCAAAGGGGATTTTGCCTGAAGCATCAAGATTCCCACACACACTTTTTTTAAAAAATAGGGCATCACCTATATCCATAGCCTGCTTAAAGAGCTTACTCAGACATACCCGATACATGGGGCAACCACTCGGGAGGTGGGGAAGTGCTGAGGCGATGAGGAAATCAGCACAGAGAGAACTGGGCCTAAGGAAGGGAGTGAAAGATGCTTGGGACATGGGAAGAGAGAAGCTGTACAAAGCAGAGAGGGATGCAGTGAAGGCTAGACTAGTGCTCTCTACTCATGACCTACATGTCCAAGTGATGCCCCTCAGCCCATCTCCAACGGCATTTTCATAAATAGGAAACACTGAAACCAGGTATTCTGTGTGCGAGGTCAAATTGACAAGCTGGGTGGAGGAGGCAGATCCATCTAAAACTACCTGAAAAACACAGAGAAAGGCTGTAAGAAGTTGTGGCATCAGGAGTTGTGTAGCAGAGGAAGCAATCAAACAAACCAGCACCAGCCACAACTATACCTAGTAACCGTGCTGTGCCTTGAACACGAAGGCTGAAAGCCCTTGTAACTTCATACTAGCTAGCGTCACTCTAGACGCCTTCCTGCCTGCCCCCAATAAAGGAATAAGAGGCCTTCAATAAATAAAGCTTTTTAGTTTATTTTTCTGATCCACAGCATCCACCATGAGTCACTGGTTCATGCTCAGTGTGACGTGGGAGCATCTCTGCTGGTGACATCACTGCCCCATGCTGCAGACAGGAACCAGCTGTTATTTAGGTTAGTTGCACCAACCCTCTTGTAGCTGGGGGGAGGGGGGAAATAAACTCTACCGAGATGGCAATGGCAGCATGCCAGGAAAGGAGAATTTAAGCAAATATAGACTGAAGAGTGGGGATGGCAGCTGAGAGACTCGGAATCTATTTCCCTAGAGTACTTTGCAACCACAGCAAATCATAGTAACAGTAGGAACATGTCAAAGCGCGTGGCAGCCATGCAGGGAATCACAAACCAGGGCTGTCTGCTCAGATGAAAGCCTATGGGTGGAGGCATATATTTACTGAGCCAAAGGCTGCCCAACCCCACTCAAGTCAATGGGGTTATACAATTATAACTGAGGAAGAACTACCAATAGCAAGGGCCTGAAAGTTTCAGCCAGGGCACCTTATTATTACTTCTATGTTTCCAACAGTATGCAAGATACTTTACAGATAAGAATGAAGGGAAGGTCCCTGCCCTGAAGAGCTTAGACAGCCTATAAATGAGGTGATGAGGATAGGGCAAGGGAGAGAAGAGAAAAGAGACAAGAGGAGACAAAATCAGCATAAGCATGACCCAAAAGTCAAGTTCTTGCCATTTCCATGTAGCGTGCTGCAAAGGTTGACACACACATCAGATTAAAAACCAACACACATTAGGCATCCAACTCCCATTGACGTCCAATGAGAGTCGGGTGCCTGACTGCTCTTTGTGTCCCTGAAAAGTCTACTCAAGTCTAGTCCAAGTCTGCTCTCGTTTCCTGCCACCACACACATCCAAATACAGGATCTCCTACCTCTTTGGGGGTTCCTCCCCTGGATGGGTAATATACAATCCTATATTTCTTTGGTGGTCTCAGCGGAGGAGTCCAGGAAAGGTGCATGCTTCTGGAGGTCACCTCTGATATCATAAGGTTGGTGGGACTCAGATGGGGACCAGTGTTGGCTGAGACAGCTTTCACAGGACTGCCTATGAGTTCAAAAAACTGTGATACCTTCTTATATTATCTTAACATGCCAAATGCACTTTCTACTTCTTTTTATCCAGTGACATGTCCTAATCCAGTGACAGCCTTCTTCCCTAAACACTAAGGAAGCATTCCAGCCTACCATGAACATTTAAAAGTTGGTCCAAGGGGAAATATAAAAATCCCATTGAGAACAAACTGTGTATTTTGTTGGAGGCTGAGAATATATTTTACATTTGAATTTGAGTTACTGCTACCAATTCAACAGACGGCCCAGCATTTGCCAGTTCCAAAGACAGTCAAATTGAACCAGAAAAGGTCTGTTTGTTCGTTTGTTTTTAAAAAAAATGCCCATTTTCTCTGGGCTATCGCATGCCTGAGAAAAACTGGTCTAATTACATCGGACCAGATACAGACTAAAAGGGAAGAGTCCATTTATTTTGCCAAATTCCAAACCCACTTGAATAAAGGTGCATTTGAAAGTTGAACTCTCCCATTCTATTTTAGGAAAATCTGTGAAAAAATAAGCAGAGATTAAAAATTGAAGGGGGGGGGAAACCTACACACGGATATAGTATTGGTACTGGGCACTCAGCCTAACATTGGGTTGGGGGTGCGGAGGGGGGAGTCCTTCAGTCTAGTTCTAGCATCTCTTTAGCTAGAAAAACCACACTTATTTGTATTTAGCTGGCCCTTGGGGGCATATGGCTTGAACTACAGGTGGAAAAAGGTTTATACTCAATAATTTTGCAATCTCTCCCCACCCAACAAAAGCCCACAGTGCTCACAAATTAATCCTTTGCTTTGGACATCTCAATGATGAACCCAACAGGCAGTGATGCAGCTGCACAGGGTACGTTTGGGAGAGACCCAGGTTGAGAATGCATTTGTTGTTTACGTGCATTGAAGTGGATAAATTGGACAGGTAAGTCCCCCTCTTCCCTACACCGGTGTATTCACCTATTGTTATTTATGTACAGTACCACCCACTACATACTTTCCAACCGCCTTCCCTGCCCCCAAAAGTCTCAGCCCAAGCTGCTCACAATCTAAGGATGGAGGGTAGGGGAAGGGGAACCACACACATTTATACATACATCAGCTCATTGTAGGCAGCCTGGCAGAAGCGGGTCTTCGAGAGGGACTTCAGCATGGAGAGGGTAGGGGCCTTGCAGACGAACCAAGGGAGGCTGTACCATGCATAGGGGATCGTGTGGAAGATGGTGACCGTGTGAGAGGTTGGCAAACAGGTGGGCAAGGCGAGGAGCACTGGCAGAGCAGTGGAGACAGCTGAAAGAGAGGATACGCGGGAAGGGTAGAGGTAGACAGAGCTCTGGAGGTGGTGACAATAAGCTGACAGCAGGTGGGGAGCAAGTGGAAGGATTTGAAGAGGGGATAAAATGGGTGGGTGAGGAAGGGGAGTGTAGCGGGTGCATTTGGCATGGACTGCAGGGGGAGATGGGGAAGCCATGCTAGCTGGGAGAACTGAACAGAGATTGCAGGCTTTAACTCACCTGAGTTTTCACTCTTGCGCTTCTCTTTGATCCTGGTGCACAAGACCCGGGTGAGCCTGCTGACCAGCGAGCTGAGCAGGGGGAAATCCATCACGTTATACATGGTGAGCTCCAGGGGCTCTGACGCCACCTGTCTCAGCTCTGCCTCATCTGCATTTTTCACCCCTAAAAAGAGAGAGAGCAAAGAGCCAGTCAGCTAAGAAAACTCCCAGGAGATGAACAAGACTCAGGGCCAGAAAAAGGTCTTTCCCCTATTTAATACACCTGTGCAAGAGCCAAGCACAACTTCAGTCTCTTGGCTAAAAATGCCTCCTAGCCTGCCCCATGGGGTGGTGCTACTCTGCAGTGCCCTGGAGTCTTGCCTGTAGCTATAAGCACAATCTGGCCTTTAAGGAACATGTCTGGATTGTGTTTAAACACAGTGGAGTCAGGGGGTCTTTTGTGGTCCAGAGCGACACTTGCGAATCCTCCTAATAGTTCCCCTCTACCCTGTTACTGCAGGCCTGGCTACCGCAGAGGCTGAAAATATTCCACTAAAAGACAAATCAGAACATATGTAGAAATGAATGAATGAATGAATAACACTTTGATATTTACGAGGTGCCAGCTTCCCCCACAGAGAATCTGCTGTTCACTAGAACATAAAGCTCCGTCACAAATCCTTGTTATTCTTTCCACAAATCCAGCCCTGCATATCATCTGTGCACAAAGCGTCTGAATTTCCATTGCTCTGCATCTGGTGTAGTCACTCACCAATAGGTAAAGCAGGTCCCAGTTTGGATAGTGTTTTATTTCTTCTCACTTGCTTTTCACAGATATAAATGCCTATACAAGGTGCAGAATCAGGCCCAATGCCTTATGCCTGTAGAATGCCATGCCTTACCCTTGCACATTAGAGATGTAGAGGGAGATCCTGGTGTAAATCAGTGAAATTCCAGTGAAGTCAATGAAGCTACGCCATCTACATCAGATGGGGATCTGGCCATTAGCATGCAACCCTCTGGGAAGATGTTTCTCTTGAGATTTTCTTTGTGTAACAGGCAAAAAGTAACCAGCACCAAAAGGTATCTTGTATTTAACAAATATGCTCATCTTTCCCAGCTTGAGGTGGGATTAGAAATGGATCCAAACCAAAACCTTGGATTAAAGCATCCCCATACTTTGGGAAAGATCCAGCTTTGGCTGTCGTGGCTTGGGCCCATCTCGAGTTGGGATCCACCTCCATAATTTCTTGCCATATTGTTCTTGGGCCGGGTCGTGTTTCCTTGTCTAACCCAGGACTGTGTTTTTGTGCTGCATTTGTAAAGCTCCTAGCATAGCGGGATCCTGCTCCATGACTACAGCAATAATTATCTGGGCAGGTGATGTAAATCGCTTTCCTCTTTAGAGACTGTAACTCAAGTTCTGACCGTCTAGAGTCAACATACTCTAATCAACACTGAAAACATTTCTAAGCAAAACAACAAGGTGGAGTGTCAAAGCAGGCAATACATTCAAATGCACAGGTTTTAAAGTATGATGCTGTAGACTCTATTACAGTCAATGTCTTCATTCAGTGTATTAAGTAAAGTACATTGCAAAAGATATAGCCCTACAGTGGTATTCAATGAATTCTCTATGGTGTACTCACCATAAACCACTTCTAGTGCAGGGGGGGGGGTAATATTTTATTGTTTGATTTTATTCCTCTTGCATTAACCTTTACTAGATAAATTCAGTAATAATTGACAGCTCCTCTCCCAGTCATTTTATGCCTCCTTATTGCTGCCAGATGGCAAAGAGCAGATAAGACTATTAGAAATACAGAATGTTAATCAAATGAATGTAATTGGAGGCAGATTGCCAGATACAATAGGTTGGGAATTTAACCAAATGGTTCTCTTTGGAAATGGCCAATTCATCTAAACCAAAACTGTTCGCAGGACAGGATCAGTTCAGCAAATTTTCAACTCAACTTTTTTTTTTTTGAAAAAAAAATAAAAATAAAAATAAAAAGGTTTGAAATTGTCGAAACATTTTGCTTGCATATCCTCAAAAAGAAAAATTCTAATTTTCCACTTTGAAGCAATTTTGTTTTAAAATGTAAGCTAATTTTAATAATTTAAAATGTTTCTATCGACCTGAAACCAAAATTAATGAAAATTTGAGATTGACTTTTTTGTCCCAATTCCGAGTGGGAACATTTTTTGACATCTCAAAATGTTTTGCGGGACAGGAAAACCATTTCATGTCCAGCTCTAATAGGTTTGTTTAATTCCATTTTGAGGTAAACAGTTTAGTAATCATTGGTCTCCCATTATACAAATCTGAGGCTGTTAGAGATTTTGATGTGTAGGTGGTGAGAAAACTTTTAATTAAAACTAAACTAGTTTTTAAAAACAAAAACACAACATCCCACCATTGGCCACTCCTTGAAGATTCTATCTATCTGTCATGTCTGAATGATGCATTAATGGCCCATCTGATCATGGTAAAATGATAACCAACCAACAGGCCAAACTTTATGGGTAAGATTTTCCAAAGCACTCAGTGTTGGCCTAAAACTGCTCCGATTAAAGTCCAATAGCGTTTACCATTGATTTCAAAGGGAACAGAGTTAGGCCAACCCCACCTGGTGTTATTAAAAGCTGTAATCTTACCAATGGCAAATATCTCTATGCCCATATTTTTCAAGGTCTGGGCAGATCGGTTGGCATCATCCTGTGATTTTCCGTCAGTCAAGAGGATCACCAACTTGACTGCGTCCGACCTGGCGCCAGCTTCAGGTTTCAGATTTTGTTCTAGGACATGGGACAAAGCGAGGCCTTGGGAAGAAAGAAGAATGGAATTAGATCCCTGAAAACAAGATTGCAGAGATGCACATGCCTTGGGGAAGTACAAACACCTTTCTCAGCTCCTTAGTCAAAACTGGGTATACCAATTCCGCATGAGGGATACAAACACAGCTCCTGTGCTGTGGGTGATGATCTCCTGCATTGCAATCTGAAAGAGACTGTTGTAAAAAGGTCTTTTAAACAAGGTTACAATGACTCGCTTTATAAATAAACCTTTGGCGGGTAATGGGTTAGAACTGACATTTCTGGCATGCCAAAGTTTTTCCTCACTTCATTGCAGACCTAAATGCTGCTCTGCGACTGTGGGGTTGCTCATAGGCGGGCGATGTTAGTTGCTTTGTTTCAAGGGATTGCTGAAGTTTCAGTTTCGAGTAGAACTCCACACACATGTAAAGAATGGTGGAGATTTTGCAAACAAATAAGAGAACAAAGGTGAGGCAAACTGTGGGCAGATAAACCTGGACAATGTCCCTTTAAAAAAATGCATGTGCAAAACTGTGTGCCTGATTTACATGCATGTTTATTCCATTTTTGCTCACAATCAAAGTAGTTGTGCATGGAAACTAGGCTTGACGTTCCACACAGACATTTGATAAAATCAGGCCGCAGATGTATCAGCAGCGTAAACAATCCAAAACCAAACCACACTGAACTTTACCAAGTCACTTATGGACCTCTTACCTGATCATAAATATAATGAAACACTAATATCCTAAGCAAAGCCAACAATGCACTAGGTGTTTTCCAAACATAAATGAAGGCAAATTTCCTGCCTTGAAGATCATACAAGATACAGCCCCAATTTAGCAAAAGCACGTAAGCATGCACTTAGCTCCCACTGTTTCAAGTGCGGCAGTGCTCTGCTGAATCGGGGCCTAAAAGGACAGACAGACAGACAAAGCGTAGGGGAAAAGGGATAAAATATAAGCCAAGTGGTCAAGATGGTGACATAATGTTTCAATCACACAATGAATGTGGGTAGAATATATAGATTTCCCCCAAATTTAACCATAATCAACCAGACCATTTCTTGTAATCTTTACAGTAAGAAGATGATTTTCCCTTTGCGAAGTTCATTCTTCATCCTGCTCTTAAACCCTACTAGATCCTGTACAGGAGTCCAAGTTTCCCAGATTATCTCTGGACTTCATCTCCCTGGACCCATGGAGGCTGAGAGTGCTATAGAGATGACTGCACCAGTCTCCCAAGGGAGTACTGCTGAGGCCGCATGTTGGATTTGGGGAGACTGAAGGGGGGAGCTGCTCCCTCCTCCCCAACTTCAGATGCTCAGATAGTTCCCAGGTGTTCCCAGTACAGTAGCGGTGGCTGCTCTGGTGGTGGCGTCAGCCTGGCCTTAGGATGTCCATATTCAGTTATTATTTCCTGTAGTGATGCAGTTAAAGAAGTAACAATCGTGCCTTTCCTTTTGCTGGGGCATTGGTGCTATCATAGCGTGTGTGTGGGGGGGTGCACTTGCACATGCGAGAGACGCAAAGGCACCTTCTCCTTCATTACCAATAGCTTAGGTCAGAGATATCTGCACCATGTACAGCAACTGCACTGTATTCTCGTAACTAACGCTGCTTTGGTCCTGTATCCAATTCAGACACATCCGGCCAGAATATTCCTCCCTTAAAGTGGAGGATGCTAAGCTCTTGGCTAATGATCATAGAGAGGTTCTACATGCAGCCCAGCCAGAGACAGAGAGTGGGGGAGCTGAAGATAAAGCTTGTGTTACCTGTGAAAGTGTTGCCGCCTTTATATCGCAGGTTCCTCACTGCCTCTAACACCTCGTCCCTTGTGACATAGGTGTTCAGGTTCCACTCTGTCCGTGGATCACTGCTGTACTGGGACAAACCTGGGGAAGGCAAGAGCAGTCAACAGAGTGCAACCAAGGGGTTAAGCGGCAAGATGAAAGCTGCTTTTTCCCAAGATTGCCATAGACAGGCAGCGTTGGCTACCGGATAGTGCACCAAACAGATCTGGGATCTACTTCCAGTTCCACCGCTGGCCTTCTGTGGGCAAAGTCACCTCTCTACGACAATTTCTCTACCTCTGAAAGGGGGATAATGGTTCTTAACTCCCCTGCAATGCGCTTTGAGATCTGAAGCGCTATGTAAGAGCTAGGTATTATTGTAATTAAGGCAGTTGCCAGGTTCCTATTCCATCCCACAGTTCCCTTCTGCTCTTCCCTTTCACCTCCCACTCCGTACCTGCGTCACCTTTCTCCCTTTAGTTACACTGGCCCAACTTTTCTAAAGCGGCCTTTCAGCTTCTCTTCCCCAGCCTCTTGTTACTATTTATTCATTGTATTGCCACTGCACGAGGCACTGAATGTCTGAAGTGCTCCTCAAAATGTGGGCCACAGCACACACTGTAGTTGTCTGTTACAACCACTAGAGGTCAGACAAGAATCGCTGTCAATACGCAAGCATACAATCCAACGTGCAGCCACGTGAAAGAGGTTGGCCGAGAACAAAGTGCAAAAATGCAAATCCTACAGCTGCCCAGAGGGGCACTTAAACAAGATAGAGTTGGATGGGACCTAATGCCCTCCTTATCCTTCCAAGGACTGCACGTATGACATGGCACTCGAAGGGCTATGTTCATTATCCGTCTAGCTTCGCTGCTTAAAAATGCATTTGTTCAGCTTTGGGAAAAACAGAGCCATTAGCAGATCATTTAGTCTCGTAGAATGGTCAACAAGCACATCCTCTCCAAGTGTAGGAGACATTCCCAGGAGACAGGTTTCAGAGTGGTAGTCATGCTAGTCTGTATCAGCAAAAACAACGAGGAGTCCTTGTGGCACCTTAGAGACTAACACATTTATTTGGGCATAAGCTTTTGTGGGCTAAAACCCACTTCATCAGATGCATGGAGTGAAAAATACAGTAGGAATATATATACACCTCTACCCTGATATAACGCAACCCGATATAACACGAATTTGGATATAACACAGTAAAGCAGTGCTCCGGGGGGGCGGGGCTGCGCACTCCGGTGGATCAAAGCAAGTTCGATATAGCGCGGTTTCACTGATAACGCGGTAAGATTTTTTGGCGCCCAAGGACAGCGTTATATCGAGGTAGAGGTGTATATACAGAGAACATGAAAAGATGGGGGTTGCCATACCAACTCTAACGAGACAAATCAATGAAGGCAGGCTATTATAGTTTTAAACTATTTCCCCATGCTAATTTCCCCCCCTACTGTTACTCACACCTTCTTGTCAACTGTTTGAAATGGGCCATCCTGATTACCACTACAAAAGTTTTTTTCCCCCTCCTACTGATAATATCCCACCTTAATTGATTTATCTCGTTAGAGTTGGTATGGCAACCCCCATCTTTTCATGTTCTCTGTATAGATATATCTTCCTACTGGATTTTCCACTCCATGCATCTGATGAAGTGGGCTGTAGCTCACGAAAGCTTATGCCCCAGTAAATACGTTAGTCTCTAAGGGGCCACAAGTACTCCTCATTCTTATTCCCAGGAGAGGAGATGTGCTGGGTTTTATCCTGATTCTGTAGCTGGAGGCCTGGAGACAAGAAGCTCTCTTACCTATCCTTATCTTATCCCGGGCAATACTGAATGGTGAAACCAAGGTGCTCAGAAACTCCCTGATAAGCTTGAAGTTGCTGCGTCCAATACTCCAAGACCCATCCACCAGCAGGACAATATCAGTTGTGGCAGATGTGTCGCATCGAAACTGAGGACCTAGGAGAGACAGTGATTGAGATCAGTCGGAGGATGCAGGAGCTGTGACAAGAGAGCCCCAGCACCACGAATCAAAACACATCCCCTTGGCTTTAAGGGCAAGAATCAGGTTTGTGAAAGGTCAAAGCTGAAACTTTCATAACTTCATTAGAACCAGGAGCCAATAGACCCCATTTTGTGGTTAGATGGACCAATAGTCTGTGATCCCCATAAATTGCAGTGATTAGCTTAGAGCATTAGTCCGTGATAGTACTACCTATCAGTGCTGCAAACTCAGCCTATGTCTGGACAATCAAGCTTATGCTTTCTGTACAAGACTGCAGATAATGTACAGTAATCTGCCATTATAATGTAGATGATTGATCAGCAAGGCAGAATAGAATCCCACTCTCTCCTCCTTAACTGAATTTTGCCATTAAATAATCAACCAAGCAGGTACAACTCTAAGACACAATCATTTGTGCCTCTGGAACGCTTTGATCTCAAAGAGCTTTACAAGTATTATTTCCATTTCACAGATTGGCAAACTGAGGCACAAAGAGATAAAACGATGTGCCAAGGCCAGAATCACAACCAATTTTCTTGCTTCCAAGGAGAGAGAGATCAACAACAAGGCATCACCTTTGCCTGGTCACTTGGCTGAGTACAAGCTTGCTTATAGCATCAGCTCACAGGTGTACAGGAGTGAAGGGGTATGTTCTTGGGGTAAAGAAGTTAAACCTTTTAGGAAATATGCCTCGCCTAAGCACCGCTCTATGTAAACTGTCAGATCCATTACATTCAGCTCTAATCCAGCTCTTTCCTTTATATCACACTAAATCTTATGGAATCTCAGGTGATTATTTAGTTCCATTCCAGCAGGAGATCCCCTACAGGCTATAATTATTCAGATGCTTTCTCTATATTAAATCTAATCTCTTCCTAAACTGTTGGCACCGTGTATCTGTACACCTCCCTCCCTAGCCCACGCCTGCAGCTAGCAGGGACTAGGATAAGGAACGTCACTGATAAGCTGCACTTTTCCCCTGATTTTTTTTTCAGATGGACATTTTACTTTTTTTGGGGTGAACACCAGAGGGTACCAGGCAAGAGAGAACAGGCTGCACAGCAGCAGAACGCATTCCTGCCGCATCTCACAGAATTACCATGTGACGGCCAGAGATTCCACTGGTCTCTGCAGACGGACCAGACTCAGGCAAGCAGGACAATCTGGTTTCCATTGGTGATCCCCTGGCCACTCAATTGCCATTCCCCATTCATGAGATTGAGGGAGCAAATCCAGTGTCACTTAGGCGGTCTCTCCGTTAGGACAAAAGGTGTGTTCTTAATCCGAGCTAACCAACACAAGGTGAAACCCTCGTGAAGACAAGGCTTTGTACTTTTCACACGAGTTAGCAGGTCAAATCACAGACTAAAAGGAGCCTTTAACTCAACCTGGTAACTCCTGTGAAAACAAGCAGCCTGCATTCACGAGAATTTTACCTCAAGTTAAGAATACACCTTTTGTCCTAAGGAAGAGAAGGCCCCAGGAGACAGGACAAAAGGACTGGAGGAAACTAGAGTTTGCTGATGGACACACTGTGCACTATTGGTGCTATTTCTTGTAAAACTAGCCATTCCGTCCCACCCCCCATTTGAAAATCCTTTGCAGATGATCCAGATATCTGTGAATGTATTAGTTATTCCCGAGTCTCTGCTACCAGGCTGCAATCATAGGAACTGTTATCTATCTCTAAGGTACTTATATGACCCCTATTGCTATGGTATCTGAGTGCCTCACAACCTTTAGTGCATTAATCCTCACAACAGCACTGTCCCACCTCACAGGGGTATTATCCCCATTTTATAGAGAAACTAAACTTGTCCAAGACCATACAGGAAGTCTGTGGAAGAGCAGAGACTTCAAGCCCGGTCCTCCAAGTTCTTGTCTAGTGCCCTAACCACTGGAGCATCCTTCCTCTCCATTATAAGAAGGAAAGACAGATCTGCTGAATAATTTGGATGAAAATCTTTCCGTCTGCAAGGCTTTTCAGTTTGACTATTAACTATTCATTATTTGCAGTGCATGACAGGTCACACGGTGTTGTTTTTACTTCTTGAGTGGATGCCTGAAACTTCCACACTAGAGAATAATGAATGGAGAAGAGCAGTTAATGAGTCAGTGCATTTCCCAGTAGGAATTTTTGCACTAAGGTCTGTGACACTTTGCAGAGCTGCGAGCATTTCCAGCAATACTTGGCAGTTCTCCAAATCGTGACCCCCACACATAACAGCAAACTGAACAAACACCCGTATTCTTGACAAGATTCATGAATGTGGAGATGCCATAAAAATACCTAAGTCTACTGGGAATACCCTTCTCCCTTTGCTTGGATTGTTCAGAGGCAATTGCTCCTCTTTGGGCAGGATGGTGAATATTTTTAAGCTGAATAACTTTCCTGGGCGCATTCTGGAGGGGTAGAAGTTGTGTTAGAAACAAGACTCACCTCTCTTTAAAGTTTCCTTTGTGTGTTTTCCTTGGCCTAGATCTCCTCGCTCAGATTTTGTGGGGCTGCGCAGAGTTGTTTTCAGCATGGTCAGTGTTTCTGTCACACTGAACTTGGTGTTTGGTTTCCTTCCGAGGGTTTCACCGGAGCCCTTGGATACTGTTGCCTTCTGTCTTCTCTTTTCAGGTCTGTCTTTTGCTGCACTCCACAGCATCACAAAAGAGAAACAGCCCATTCTCCTTAGCACGTCATGCACCTCCCATTCAGAGGAACAAGCTGAACGTACTGGAACACACTGGCTAAGTGTGTGTGTGTGTGTGTGTGTGTGTATCTCACCACTGAGTTCTACTGGATGGAGTGGCAGACTGGCACAAGCGTGTCAGACCCCCAGTGGCTGGCTCACAGGGGCTATAAGCCCTAACCCTGCTTCTTCTAATGGAGTTTCTCTTATCGGTGAAGAGGTAGAGACCTAGGTTTTTGGAACCAAAATCTTAAATTCTGTCACCGCAGTAGATCATGGACTCCTATATGGCTGTGCCAAGTGTTATGAACTAGGGCTGTGATGTCTACATATAACCAGCCATGGATTTTTTTTTTTAAAGGGGCTGGTGCTCAGTTACCAGATGTGAATGCATCCCTTGGAGTTGAATTCCTGTGAGCCCCAGGTGTGCACGGACAAGCTTTGTCTAGCTGGAGGGGAAGCATATGCAATATGCCGACTACTGTGTACCTGAAGTAAGATTTACTCCAGGGCTGAATTTGGCCCATTGTCAGGGTGTTTTTAAAATGATCAAAGGCTCAGGAAAAATAGGGCTCTGCATTCTCAGAGGGAGAACCCAGAGGTGAAGCGAAGGGAGGTCTCATCCTTACACTTCCACAGGACCCTGAGGAATCCTCCTGGATTCTCGGACGAGGAGTCCTGTCCTTGACCCAGAACTGAAAGGCATCCTCTAGGAAGGTTGCTGGGAAATATTCCCTTCTGATGGCCAGATTATCATTTATTATTTGGATTGTGGCAGCATCTAGGACCTCCAGCCACAGACCAGGGCTCCATTGTGCTAGGAGCTGTACAAATACAGAACAGTAAGATAGTCCCTGCCCCATTCCCCTTCCTTCCCCCATCTGCTACCCTGCCTTCTCCTGGCTCTCTTTGGCTGTTGGCCTGTGCACCGACCCTGCACATACCTGTCTGTGTTGAGGCTTCACTCGGAGCCAGTGACGTTGTTTTAGCCGCTGGAATGTGCTCGGTTGCTGTATTTCTCAAAGGGGTGATGCTGTTTCCTGGGGAGGTCGCTGTGTTCCTTCTGGTATTTCTAGCCTGCGAGACGTTTTTCAGCTCCTGAACTGCAAGAGGAGCAGCAGCAGCAAAGGAGAAGGTGGAAAAGTCAAGGGAGTCGGCGTAAACCTGGTGCCACTGAGATCGGCCCCACGAACTGCAGCTCTCAGGCTCTCCCTGTGCCCTCTACCACCACTCCGACCACAATCACCACAAAAAGACAGTTCGCAAGGCCATGTCGATGTCCAACGCCACTCACGGGATGTGGACACTGCCCCCACAGGGTGTGACTGCAGCTGGAGGAGACATACCCGAGCTAGCTCTGATCAGGGACAGGGAAGTTGCAGCACCACATGCTTCAATATGGGCTAGTCCCGCGTGTAATTACCCAGTGCTCTGGGAGGGCTTGTACAACCCCCGCTGAAATACGGGCGGCTGCAACTTCCTTGCTCCATTAAAGCTAGCTTGGGTGCATCCACAGACATATCTTTAGAGGACTAACTCGGAGGAAATCCGCTTGTCCGGGCACTGTAAGCCATGCCAACGGGGACAGCACATACCGTGCATCATACTTACTCACAAATTTCCTTTTAGCAAACAGGGCTTCTTGGGAGCCATTGAGCACGTAGATTTGCAGGGTGTATTCCTTCGTGGGGCTCAGCCCCCCCACTGTTGCCTTAGGCGTTTTGGTTTTCAGCATGACTTCCTGTTCCGGGTCACCTGGAATGGGGTTTGCGAGGGGAGAGACACAAAACAGACACCTTTGAAAACAGGCTCGATGCAGAATATGGGAGTCTTATGAGCCTTGACAGGGGTCTCAACTGCAGGACACCAGCCAGCGGAGCTCTTGCAAATTCCTTCCGTCTAATGGAATGTAGGCCAGGCAGCACCCATCTACCAATCCAAGGTACTTACACAGCCCCCTTTACTGCAGTGTATGAGCACCTCTCAATTTTAGTGTATACATACGTCCTTGCAATGCCCCTGGCAGGTCGCGCAGTGCTATTATCTCCATTTTATAGCTCGGGGAATGAGGCCCAGAGAAATTAGGCCCAAATGTGCAAAATTGACTTCTAATTTTGAGTGTCCAGTTTTGTACACTTTGGGGGACGGCCTCTCCAGAGGTGCTGAGCACCACAGCCGGTCAGGAATTTTTCAGTTAGCTGATTTCCCATCCAAAAAAAAATATTAGTTTGTTGAAACTAAAACTGTCTCTGCCCAAAAAGTTTCAAAAATTTTTAGAATGTCCTGGTCTGATATTTTCTAAACAAAATATTCCGGTGTCCTTGTTGGAAGTGACTTTTCATTTTGAAATCGGAGTTAATTATAGTAAAAATCATAAAATAAAAAAAAATAGTTCACATTGAAACAAAATGTTTCAGAATTGTCTAAGCAAAATGTATCAATTGATCCAAACTGATTTATTTTATTTTGGTTCATGAAAATTTGAGATTTCGATTGTTCTTCCTGATTCACGATGGGAAAATATTTTGGGAAAAGAAAAAAACCAAACATTTTCCTGGTACAAGAAAACCATTTTCTGCCCATCTCTCTTGAGCACCCACCCCTGTCCTTGGTTTCCTTGGGAGCCATTGCTGTCTGGCACCTCTGGAAATCGTAACCATTAAGTCTAAAATTTGGACACTCAAAACTAGGTGCCACTTTTGAAAGTTTATGCCTAAGTGACTTGGCCACGGTCGCACAAGGAGTCGGTGGCAAAGCAGGGAACTGAACCTTGATCTTCTGACCAATTGGTGGTACCCTAACCAGTGGGTCATCCCTCCTCTCTCTCTGTCACTTTCACCCCAGCTATCTGAGCAAACCCCATTTCTCTCTGGCTGATTCAGTTGCTCTATCCACAGAGGCCATTTCTGGAAGTGACGCCTTCTATCAGCAGGGCTAGCCTAGGTTTCATAGATCCTGTGACCAGATCTCACAAAACCCCCGACAGTGTTTAGTGGCTACACAAGCACAGATGCCATTGGTAGGGATGGGGGGAAATGTTTTGCTTAATTTCAAACCATCAAACATGCTGGAAAAGAGCCAGTGGGAAAATCTCTCTGGCTCTCTGCTGTGCTAGCTTGTGACGCTGCTGTCCAGCGATGGATGGATGGATGGAGAAACAGAGAAGTTGAATAGAAAGGGGAGGCCACAGGGCACTGACAGATCCAACAGTCCACGGCAGCTCTATTACTGTCATATGTCTGGCAGCAGCTGTCAGCAGCGCTATTGCTACTGGAGCTGTCAGTTGTTTGGTGGCGGCACGTAGAAACGCTGGTTGCACAGAGCAGCGTCACAGGTGACCGAAGGCTGAGGTCGCCACCACCCGTCAGTTTAAGACAGGAGCTGAGCAGTGACATTGCTAAGGGCTTCGTCTCTGAGGCAGCATTTCCCCTGGGGTTAGTTTGCAGACCCAGTCATTCTTCCTCTTGCTGCAGGAATTTGTGACTTAAAGCAATACAACTTGCTACGCTGTAGAACTGCATCCCATCACTGTAATATCGCTCGGTTAGAACCGCTGGAGGAATATCGCCTCTGCCAGCTAGTGATGCAGGACATTTCAGCTGGACCTTTGCCTCTGGGCAGCTGCCACCTTTCTGTGGACATGCCCCTACTGAACCAACATGGCAAGAAGCTGCAGATCAGAGGGGACAGCATCTATGGATTAACTCTCCAAAGCCGCAGCCAAATGCATGTAAGGGGGCGAGAGGAGATGAGGGCTGGGAGGGGAGTGGTAACATGTTTTCTGTGGGCAGAAAGTCTGATTGGCGCCACTGACTATCTGATAGGGTGACAGTGCTGCCTGTGCCCATCATTCTCCCATTGTGGCCCTGGAGTAAGGTTTCATCTACCATCCATGATCACGGCAGTACCTCACCCCTGCCTGATGGGGAATGAAAGGTCTGAAGCTCCTGGAAAGATCTCATATGGTGTAACCCCTTGGGGTTTAGAGAGCATGGCCCCTTTAAAGTTTTTTCCCAAGGGGGGAGGGGGAGAAGTGAGAGTAAGGAGGGAAAGTCCAGGGGGTGGCTCTGGAGTTGCAGAGAGAAAGAAGGGCTGCAGCCCGCAGGCCCTCACAAAGTGAAGCAGCAGAGAACCTGCCGGAAGCCTGGGAAGGACAGGGCCGATCGGGGACACCCCAGGACAGGAGCCAGGAGGAGCACTGTGCCAGGGAGGAATCGCCTGAGAAGGACAGGCTGGAGCTGGACCCAGTATCACTGCTGCCCAGAGCTGCATGGGGCTGTGAGTACTGGGGCTTGTGACTCTGCATTGGGAACAAGGAGGGAGGCTGCTAGCCAGTTAAGTGGGGAGATAGTCGCTCTGTGTGGCTTTGCAGAGGGCAGCAGAAGAGGGCACCGGAGGGGTTTGTTGGGGAAAGTTCACAGGCGCCGAAGACAACCAGGAGCACCCAAGATTCACCACTGGATTGGAACTTTGCTCAGGACTCCTGAACTCTGTGTGCAGACAAATTGCTCAGTGTCTGCCCTTCCAGACTGTGCTACCAGTGGGCACGTGGGGCCTTGGTTTGGATGCAACCCTGTTCTACTGCTCCCCCTACATTTCCCCTTGTTGCTTTTCTCCTCTCATCCCTCTGTACATAAATATTTCCCTTTCTTATATCCACTGTACTTTTCCTGTGGGTGGGTGTGTTCACTCTGGGGGGTTTGGAACAGGTGCCCCTGGGGTGGAAGGGATTTTTTCCTGCTGCGTTCCTGCGCGCGCTCTCTCTTGGCCAGAGCTGCCTACAAAGCAGACTCCATCTTGGCTACAAGGGTGCTAGAGTTACAATGGCAATTCAAATAAGCCTAGGGGAAAGGAAGGAGTATCCTCGCTCTGACACAAACCCATGCTCGCTTCAGCTATGATGAGACATCTCTGGTGAGGCTGACTGAGTGGAGTTTGTGGTCACAAAACCAAGAGGAAGGGAGACATTGAGAGAAAGAGACAACTGCTCCCTGGACTGCTAGTCTGTGACTGAGTTGACAGGTCCACGTGTCTGAAACTACTGTGACTGACAGGTTTCTGACCTCTAAGCTTCTGAACGGATGCCTTCTTTAAGGTCCAGAAATTACTCTTTAAATCTGAGCATTAGGGAAAGCCTTAGGCATGTAGCAGTGAATGTCTCTGAGAAGGGAATTGCCTGGATCACTGGAATTCTGACAATCCCCCGTGCACACTGCAGCCCTGGTTGTAACTGGGGATGGGAAAGTGAGAAACATTCAACTCCAGCTGAGCAAACAGGTGCCCACAGAGCTAGAAGCAAGGTTGGTGAAAGCCCATCCAACAACCGGTGTGCATGCAGGCATTCCTTGCTGATAGCTACCCTCCTCTGCCTCGCTGCACGGCCCTTCAGTGACACAGCCAGGGACAGCACCGCACCACTGTGATCAGCAGAAGTGCTTGACTAAAATCCCTCGGCGTAAGAGAGCAGTAGATGGATGGATATTGCCCAGGAAGCGTCCTCAGCTCTGGAATCTGCTCCCCAGCTTGGTCTTCTGGAGCCTGGGAATTCTACAAACGCCCCCCCGCAAAACCCCTACCAAAAGGGGCATCAGAATCTGATGGATTTTTTTCTGTTGGAGGAGGGAGTTTATAGTCTGTGCTGTGTGTGCCCTTGTGTGAGATTTTACTATTATTTTAGAGGATTTAATTCCTGTAAAACCTTCAGGGCTGCAGAGAGAGGTGCCCTGCAAATCAGAATACTACAAAAATGTAAGGCACCATGCATGGCATGGTTAGCAGACAAGGTGGTGTCAAAGTGGGCACCTCCCCTTTCCAGGGAGGACAAAACCAGTACGTAATGTATGTTTGTGCTGTCATTTCAAGGGGTTCTGGGGATCTTCTGGTACAGGACACTAAATCTTGCCAGTCACTCAGGGACTGTATTTATATGAGGAAGCTGATTCAAGACCTCAGGAACTGGAATTAGTATGCAGGACACTGGTAAAGAGCTGCTCCCCCGTTGCTTTGACATGACTATCTAGAAACACAAAGCATTCCAGGAAATCAGACTGCGTGGACAAGCCAAGGGACTGTGTGCAAACGATGCTCTAAACCATCCCCTGATGAAATGCACAGACTGTAAATGTGGACAGAAAGTAGGTCAGAAGTTCCCCCACCTGGAAGCACAAGATAAAACACAGATACCCCATAGAGCTTTGAAGATCCTGCTGAAAAAGCAGTACCCTTAAAGTACGAGATTCCCAGTGGCGCCTAAGGGAGTTAGGAGCTTAACTTTCCTGAGCTTTGAGTGGACGTTGGTGCCGGGCTCCTTTAGGTTGCTTTGACAATCCCAGCCAGAGATGCTGCTGCTTCAGCAGCCCTGGGAGGAGGTTGTGAAGGGCACAAGGAGGTTCTAGTATCACTGATGGATGAAGAGTATTCAGACCACCACAGAAAGCAGCAGCGGCCTCACCCCACTCGGCAGCACAGGACGGCAGCGCTAACAGTGAGCTTATTGACAGTCAAACCCACGTCCCCCTGCCCCTAGATGTGTGCTAGCTGAAAGTTGGGCTCAGCCGGCTCCTGCAACCTGTATCCCTGGCAGAGTCAAATCCAGATCCCAGCAGGACGTACCTGCCATGGGCTTCACTTGAACCTTATACCCGTTGGTGTTCCCTTCTGTTTCTTTCCATTTCATCTGTAGCCTGTCTTCTGAGAGGACGGTTAGTTTCAACCGGTTTGGCCCTGGAGGAAAAGCAGAAACATCACTTGGGTTAGGTCCAGAGGCCCCTGTGGCAAGCAGTCCACACATACTCGCCACCTGTCTGCTTTTCAGAGGGATCCGTGAGTCCCCATGATTTTGGAGGAGCAAGTTCCACGTAGCTAGTTTTCCTTCCTCTCATCTAACAGAGAATCCGTCTGTTGTCATGGCTCAGACCAGCCATGACTTTAAGGAGTTTACCATAACCAGCAATTTACTGAGCAAGACACCCTCCATTCGTTGTTACCGATAAACAGAGCAGCGCAAGCGTCAAGGAGGGCAAGATAGTCGCGTGGGCATCTCAGCACCTGCTAGATCATAGGCAATGGAGACCAAAGTGGATCCAGGGCTTTTGCATTAGCTGGCCTGCAACACCATAGTGTAACATCTACACTTTGAGCAAGGAGCATAGCCCCGCCCACCACGCTGGTTAATGGCCCTGAGCGTGCACCTAGCGTCTCGGATGAGATTCTACTCATCGCTCGATCAGAGCTAGCGTGGGTGCGTCTCCTCGAGCTGCGAATTACGCCCCTGGCTCAAGGTGCAGGCTTCTCCATAGCGTACCACCAAACATCTCGGAATTAGGACTGCATCAAACAGGATGATATCAACAAGGCGAAAGGTATCAAATGACGCGCCCGTAAGACGTGAGCTGCCAAGGAGTACGACAATCCCAGAGATTCTGTGTTTCACAATTCTGCAGAGAGAGTTTCCCAGCCAGTTCCGAGGCCAGATGTTAAAAAATACACAAACCTGATCAAGGGTAAGTAACAACCCCTGACAGGACTATAATTCTGAAGGCAGCAGGCTCCAGCTTGTACCAGCCCCAAAACCTCCTGCTGCTGCAGGGAGGCAGCAAACAATCAGCAAATGCCGAAGAAAATGAACTGCAGGCAGGGAGAAAGAAGCAAGACTTATAATATGTTGGGCACACGCCCACAGTCTCATGACTGGGCCGTGGGCAGTCATGCCTAGTGGTTGGAGCAGGAGTCAGGCCTAGTGGTTAGAACAGGAGTCGGTAGCCAGGAGTGGAGCCCAGAGCCAGAGCCAGAGCCACTGGTCACAGCCAAAGTCAGAGGCCAAGAATCAGAGCCGAGGGTTAGAACCGGGTTACCCGGAGTGAGGCCAGGCAGGGGTGGGGCTGGGTTCCAGACAGGAACATGGAGGTGCTATTTCAGCCACAGACAAATGCTTTGAGCAGCCACTAAACTGCTGCTGCTTAGCTTAAGAGCTGGTCTGCTGACTCTTCCCATTGGCATAGCCAATCAGGCAGCCTATTACAGGGCAGCTGTGCTCGTTAAGTTGCCACAGCCTGACTCTGATGCAGGCCCCGATTCCTGACACCCATTCCCTTTAAATCTCCATTTCAGAGAGATTCCCTATCTTCCAACTAGATCCCTAAACTCATGTTACTCTTTTAAATGATGATGACGCTTAGCTGAACTATAGCTACAAAATACCTCTACTTGATTGGATGCAGGCTGTAAACCAGGCAGATTTATAGTCCCTCCACCTGAATATCACATACAAATTAAAAGCAACTTTTCCAGTAGGTTTCCCTAATTGCACCCATGAAATTCATATGGGAGCGTGTCCTCCGACTGCATTTTCAAAAATGTGCACAAAAACGTGGAAACAATTGCTCATTTCATTTGTAATCACCATGATTGCAAAGGCAAACTGGTAACTAAGACTGCAAATGGCCAATTATGGTTATTTGCATGCATGATTACCAGAGTTGCACATGCAATTGTCGTAACGTAATGCAAAAATTAGGAATGCAGTTGCAGGTGCACAGTTTAAAAAGCAGCATTTCCACATGTAAAACTGGTAACTGAATGCACAAATACTGAATTGTGCATAGAATTAGCAGCTGCAGTGACCATTCACTGTTTTGCAAATACATATACACATCTGCGTTTGTGAAATGTGCGAAGACAGAGAGACCCCCTAAAAAATATAGGCCCTAAAAGATAAAAGTCAACAATGAACAACATTCTTGAGGAGCAAAACACAGCCTGGACAAACCATCGAAGTCGAGGAGTTTGACTATTCCTTAGAAACCGTTTAGGAACCATTTCCCCCTCCCCTACTTTGTGTTTAATGATAGCGAACTTATAAACACCCAGAGGTTCAATGTTCAGAACTGACCAACTGTGCTTGTAGGGAAAAGCCTCCCATTGAATGGCACTATCCTGAGTGCCCACTCGGATCGAACATGTCTTCCACTCAAATGCCTTGTCATCTTTTACTGGGTAGTCACAACCCAAGACACAAAGCAGCAGCTAGCAATGGTTTAGGCAATGAGGGCCTACTTGTTTCAGCCCAACATCTGCACCTTAACCTTTTGATCCAGACATTTCCTGAAAACGTCTCAACTAGCAGACAACTATTTTTGGAAAACAAGGCTCAGATTCACATACCACCCAGGCAAAAACAAAACGGAGGAAATGAAAAGTCTTTTTTCCTTCCCCCGCGCCCTGTCTTTTAAAGAGCAGGGGCAGAGAGTGTTGGAAGGACCAGACCTAGAGTCAAGTCTAAGCAGAAATGGGGAAAGAGAATGGAACAATGACAGATTCATAGCGTGATGAAACAGGGAGCTGTCTTCTGATGGACACGTGCCATCCAGCTTTTGAGCCCTAGCTCTAGGATCCCAAAAGTTTAAAAGGCCAGAATGCCCACAGATGAATATGAGGACAAGACTCTCTAAAGAGCTGTTATATTCTGGATGCAAATGAGTTACAGCTCCCTGAAAGCCCCACTGTCTGTCTGCCCTGGGTTCTTCATGCACTCTTTGATATTGTAACCTTGCTCTCCAATTGACGTGGAGTTATGGCCAGGCTCTAAATGGAAGCCTTGGAGGATTGTTAGGTACACAGCATGGATATATGTTCTTTCAAATCCAGACAGACTGCCACCTTCCAAGAAACCCAAAAACTAACCACTTACCTAGAAGGTTCTGAACACAGCAGAACCAGCATGGACCTGCTGCTGAAAGGGGTAAGGTGCAAAGAGGCTACACAGGAGACCTTCATGCTCCCTGCATGTCACAGAGCACAGTTCACGGCAGTCTCCCACAGCCTTGTGGAGAGGGGACAGGAGGACAGGTTCAAGGGTGGGCTGCAGCTACTTAGATCCACTGGTCTAATCCCACTGCCACCTAAATCCCTAGAAGGTGACTTCATAACAGACCATTGTGGGTATCAGAGCCGGCTCTAGGCACAAGCAGACTAAGCAATTGCTTAGGGCCCTGAGCAGCTCAAGGGGACAACCTATTAATTATGAGTATGTGTTGTGTGGGGGGCCCCCAAAATATTCCTGCTTAGACCCCGCAATGGACTAGCACTGGCTCTGGTGGGTATGTCTATTCTACAGCTGGAAGTGAGCCTCCCTGCCCGGGTAACCAGACTCATGCTCACAGGCAGGGCCAGCTCTACTGTTTTTGCCGCCCCAAGCAGCGCGGGGGCAGTCAGTGTGCCGTTAGGGCGACACGCGCGTTTCCGCGGCGGCGGCAATTCGGCGGCAGCTTCTGTCTTCAGACGGAAGACAGAAGCCGCCAAATTGCCGCCACGGGCAGCTGAACATAAAAGCTGCCGCCGAATGGCCACCGCCGCGGAAACGTGCGTGCCGCCCTAACGGCACACGCACGGCCCCTGCCGTCCATGGCGGCAATTCGGCACGCTGCTTGGGGCGGCAAAAACACACGGACTGCCGCCCCTTGCAGATTGCCGCCCCAAGCACCTGCTTGGAATGCTGGTGCCTGGAGCCGGCCCTGCTCACAGGGCTTAACCTAGCTTGCTAAAAACAGCACAAGGGATCTGAAGCCCACCCGACCCCCTGGGCTTGAAAGCCAGAGCTGCGGCCCAAGCCACAACATCCACACCAATAGTGTAGTTACGGGTAAACGCCCTTCACGTCTCACTTGGGGAATACCGCCTTTACTCACCCCTGCTCTCCCGTGAGAAGCAAATGCTGGCGGGGTGTGATCGCTCTGCGTGTGAAAATGAACGCCACAAATGCATTTTCACGCCACTTCTGCTTTTCACCCCCGATGTCATTCTAGTTTAAACCCAATTCAAACTAAGGGCACCTCTCCACCCAAGTGTCCACCCTGCCGCTGCCCTGCGTGGAACACCAAAAGAGTTAATTTACCCACTGTTTTTTTAACATGACACCACTGGTCCAACGCAGCTATTTTTAGCATGCTAGCTTGAGCCCTATAACACAGATCTCTCCATCTGGGCTGGGAGGCTGCAGCCAGCTGCAGTGTAGACCTAGCCTGTGTCATGTTCCTACATGCAACTTCTTTACTCTGGCAATTATGCAGGGACCAGAACTTGGACTGTAGATAACACCAATGTAATCCACCAGCTGTTATGGAAGTTTCACTATAAATGGGGGCAGAGGCGACCTGAGCAATGCTAGGTTAGGCGTGATCTGTCTAAGGCTGCCCTGCCGTTGATCTGACACAAAGAAAGAAGGAAAGCCAGAACTGAGCTGGGGCAGTGACTATCGATGCAGGATTCCGTAGGCTTAGCAGGTCTTTCTAATAGTTGGGTTTATGTCTCACAGTCACTGATAAGAGCTACTAGGATAACACACTCATTGCCTTGAACATCAGCCTCCCTAAACTTTTATTGCTTATGTCCAGGAGCATAAATATTAACAGAGTCTGTCAGAGACGACAGGGACATTTGACTAAAATAAAGATGAAGGCAATGAAGCTAACTCATGACCTCTCTTCTGACTCTTTAGATAGGTCTGTCTAGCATGCTTCCATTTGATCTGCTGTATAGCTATTATCCCAGTCCTCAACTTAAATCTTCTGTTATGTTTGATAACATTGCCTGTTTTCTCTGAGGTATATTTACTCTTAGTTTGCCCTGGACTCCTGTTTGGTGGGCAATTGGTTTCATCGTTGTCTCTCTGTGTTTTCTTCTTCAAAACTGTTCGCTTTACAAGTAAAAATAAAGAAGAGGGTTTGCGTAACCACCAGGCCTGCAAACCCAGCTTCAGCTGTTAAAAGTCAACGTAAGCTTTTCCCTGCTCATTCCTCAATCCCAAGTAATAATTATGCTACGGGAACTTCATGAGCAATTCTACAGACCAGAATAGACTCCAGCTCTCCCTCCGGTAGCTGGACTGGTTCTCCAGTGCTACCAGCAGAAGTGATTATTTTCATCAGCAAAGGAAGTGGATCCATAACTTTTTAAAACCACTTTTCTGGCCATAACAGCATGTTAAAACTCCCCCTCACCACATGAATTACCTTCCTCCAGTTACCCGCCTGATCATCTATCCAGCACTACCACCAGCCAGCCAGGTGGCATGGAGATCCACGTTAGGAGCACATGTGCTCTGTGCCGCTGCGTAGTTATCCCAGTTGTGTTCAGACTAGTTCCGCTAACCTTTCTTGTGGTACTGCGACAGCTCAGGCCTAAACAACTCAATAGCATTGAAAATATGAAGGGTCCTTTATTAATGGCTGCATCTTGGGAACCAGCCTGGCTCTAAAGTGGGACACCTGGGTACATCACCTGAATCCATCTGGCACTCAAGTGCCTTCAGACAATGCAGACCCTTAGCCATTTAGTGCCTGTCGCCGGAAGGCAGGAGATGCTGGGATTGCATAGCCAGAGGCGGTGCAAGGTCAAAGAGGCAAAATCATAATAAGTCTCTGTGTGGGAGCCTTTGTTAAATGGTTATATAAGGGACTTACTGGACTATATTTAGGAACTGAAGTATCCCTCCCTCTCTCCCCAGCACAGAGAGACGCGAGATGCCACAAAGCAAGAACCTCCTTGACATTTTTTTTTAATGCTGACCTTTGCTTGCAGGAAACCGGGGAGAGCTCTGGTAATAAGACACTCGGTTACGGATGTCACTGTAAAGAGCAATGTAGCTGGCATTGAAATAACAGGATGGATTCTGCACTGACGAGGAAACCTGGCAAACTGCCAGTGTAATTTGGACGCGGTCAGCGTTTTGGCTGCTGACGGTTTATACCAGTTTTAGTCCCATTCTTAAAACAAAACCAGAGGGTTAGGACAGGGTTCCCTTCTCCAGCGTGGATAGACGAAGAACATTCCCTTTCAACCCTCCCCATCACTGGGTCTGCCTTTCAGATTTGGGGCCTCTCGTATCAAACAATGTCTTTCTGGGGCTACATTTTGGGATTCTGGGTCAGTACTTCCAGGTATCCAAAACAGAAATGGCTTGAATTGGATTTGACCCCGGTTCCAAATTCCATCATTTGGGTCTCTCTGTATAAAGGATCAAAACTGAACCCCAGATTGAAACCCTTCCCAACACACACACACACAAACACACAAACACACACTCACACTTTGATCAGGTAGAGTGTTCAAAAGTTATCGGGTTACAAACAAACCGAGAAACGTGATGAAGTTGAGTACAGGGCCTTGGACCAACTAGATCTGTTAGCTTAGCTCAGGTGACAGCCACTCCCGTAATTATTGTATCCAATGCCTATTTTAAAAGTGATCAGAGAGCCCCTGCTTACCTTGACCATGCATGTGTCCTATGACATGACTCGCCACGGTTATGCAGGCAAACAAGAAGGACCTGTGACTCAGCATGACGTCCTGGTCCTATATGGAGAGGAAAAGGCACTTTATGTCTAACCACATAACAAACAAAACCGCACTTACTGCATGGACTAATTTGGCTCCCTGGTTGATAAATAGGCAGAAGAGTGAATGCTCCCCTCTCACGCTGAGCAGTGGTCGCCTAAGACTGGACTGAGGGGCTCACTGACGGGCAATGTAATGAAGTTTGCACTGATGCCGTCTACGATGAGCCATTCAGCCTCCAGGACCATCATTAGTTTCAACACAGCTAACAGAGCAGACTTTGGCCCCGTGTTTCTTTATATCTGCTTGATTTAAACATTTTTTTTTATCCTCTCTCAGCACTGTGAAGCCCATACAGGTATGGAAAAGCAGTTCTAGTCTGTTGCAGTGTACGTATCATCAGCAAAATTGCCAATTTTGAATTCAGAATTGCCTGGGTTTTTGAAAATAAAAAAATAATATTTTTTCCCAATCATCACAGCAAAAGTCAAAACACGGCTACATCAAAATAACCCAGCACCTCTCTCGGGTTTCTGGACTACAATATAAGGGGTGGGGAAGTCCACACTTTATGCCCACAAGAGAAGCATTATTCAATGAACACTCTTCAAAGCACAGATTGTTTGACATTGCGATTGTTGTGAGGATGGAGCAGAAGGGACGCAGCTTTATAATCACACACCTGATTGCGCTTGTAGCGCCGGCAGTCCAGAGATGAAGGCTAAATTAATTCTTGGCAGAACTTCACTGATGTTACACCAGGGACACATTTGGATAGTTTTTTGTTTTGACTTGTCTCCTGAGCAGGGTTGAAAAGAAGAGGAATATTTGGATTCAAAGTTGAAGGTGTTGCCTGGTTTCAATGCGTGTTCAAACCCTAAACTCAAAGCAAAACTCCGGGAATGGGATTGAGAATCTTGTACAACTAAAACAGCGACAGCGACAAAATTCAGATCCACATCCAGGTCTGCATGGACCCAGGGCTTCAATCCTACACCATTCGTGATGCAGACAGACGGACAGACCTGCAGTGCAAGCTCCTGCGCCCGTGCTATGGCTTATGAGCCAAAACCCAGTCAGTGGGAGTCTTTCCCTAATGTCGGCAGATCCTTGGTCTGAGTGCTTTATGGTTCGTAGTTCAGAGATGCCTGCTCCACAAACTCAAGACCTGGGATGGGCTCTAGGTGCTGCCTGACTCTGCCATTGCTGAATGAGCAATTATCGTGCTTTGGGGGCTTAGGGAACCAGCAATTCAAAAAGCCAGACATCGCTATACAAGCAGCCAACAATTTCACTACCTGAAGGGGGGGTTCCAAAGAGGATGGAGCTCGGCTGTTCTCAGTGGTGGCAGATGACAGAACGAGGAGTAATGGTCTCAGGTTGCAGTGGGGGAGGTCTAGGTTGGATATTAGGAAACACTATTTCACTAGGAGGGTGGTGAAGCACTGGAATGCGTTCCCTAGGGAGGTGGTGGAGTCTCCTTCCTTGGAGGTTTTTAAGGCCCAGCTTGACAAAGCCCTGGCTGGGATGATTTAGTTGGGAATTGGTCCTGCTTTGAGCAGGGGGTTGGACTAGATGACCTCCTGAGGTCCCTTCCAACCCTGATATTCTATGATTCACAGTTGCTGAATCCCCCTGCTGCTCGTGCCTCAGAACATCGTGGGGAACCTGCACACCTGCGAATACTAATACACACAGACTATTCGCTCCCACTCGCCAGGGCTACGTTGGGAAACTTCACTCAGCCCATTTCGCCTGCATCAAAACAACACCAGCAGTATGGAAGAGGCTGGCTGCAGAGTGATATGAGCAATCCCGCTAGCATATAGCACTTGGTACCCAATTCCTATACAGTGCAATCAGCCCTTTCTCAGCAATGCCTTCTGCTTCACAAGATGGATGACAAAGGTAGAGCAAAGCACCTCCTCCCGGGAGAGGCTATCAGTTTCAATCATGTCACTGCAGGACTTGCTCGGTGAGCGGTTTGCATGCCTCCATCTGCCTTCCTGCACTGCCAGGCAATCTCATCCCGGCTCCTTCAGCTTTCCGAACAATCAATGCCTGACAGCAAGCGTCTCTTTATGTATCGCTTTCTGCCCCGGTGCCAGCGAGGACTTTCTTTTGATTCCTCTCTTCTTCCTCCTCCCCCGCCCCCCCCCCAGAAGGTGTTTTGTGGGTTTTCAAAGCAATTTGTTGACTCTCTCTCTCGCCAAAGCTCTCATTAGGTAGAAAGGCAACAACGTGATGCATGGCTGCACAGGGAAGGCAGCAGGAGATCGTGAGCTTGTCAGGTTCTCTGGGCAGCACAAAGGAAGGGAGAAGTGCAATCAAAGGACCATTATAACAACAGTGCTTTAGGCCATATATTTGCACTGTCTAAGACCCTGATCCTTTGTGTTCCTTGTTCAATGGGAGTTAAGGACACTCAGCACCTTGCAGGATAGGGCCTTCAAAATGTTACAGGCCTCTGGGGGATAAAATCCAGATCTCATCCCCAGTTAACCATTTTTAAACATTTTAAACCCACAGTTTTATTCCTGAGAAATATTAAAGTAAAACCAATTGTCATTTATGTAGGTCCTATAGAAAAACAAACTTTTTGCTTCTTGGGCTGCCCCAATAACACTGCTACTGGATAGGCTGGAATAGCCACTGCATCTCCTCTAGGCCAGCTGCACAGGAGCGGAGGCCACTAGACCTGCATAAACCCAGATCCATGGTCCCGCAGTGGCCTGCACTAAGCCTTTGGTGCTGGCTTCTGAGCCAGGTCCCAGCCGCAGTGCACCCATATCCTGTAGGGCTGGTGCAGGGTCCCTTGCAGTACCCCACACAGCCCCTGTTCAGCCAGTAGAACCTGTTAAACTTTGCACCGAAACTTGTTTTGTAAAAGAAAATTAAAACCACCAACACACAAAGGCTTTGTGACAACATTTCCAATTTTCCTCAATATTTTGCAGGGCTTCAGGCAATGAACAATTATTTTTTTCAGTTTTTCAATGAAAACCTGAAAAAGTCCACAAGATATTTAAGTGAAAATGATTTTTTTTCCAGTTTCCCCTCAGCTTTTCATGAAAAACAAAACACTTTTTTACCACCAGCTGTAACAGCAAGGGAGATCCGAACACTGGCCCTCCATACCACCAGTCAATTTCCCTCTGAAGGTATTACATGCATCTGGCTAAAATACAGGGGAAGGGGTGTGTGGTTTGTTTGTTTTATTTAAAAGAGCTGGGGAGATGCCAACTTTGTGCCTGCCAATCTTGAGAGCGAGTCCTTAATTCACTTTGATAATGGTCTCACGTGTTGGGCAAACAATTGTCAATCTGAACTCTAAACCGGACCATCTGAAGTGAAAGGTCTAAGCCAAACCCCCAGATCCAAACCTGTTGTTTAATATGAATCCAGACCTGAATTTTCTGACTGGTCCCTTCCTTATAATGCCAATACCCTGAAGCCAGACAGCCCTGGAATTTGGGATAGGGTTTCAAAGTATGGATCTGGGTTTCCTACTTCAGGCCCTTCTCTAACATAAGAGGAAATGCATCTTCATGCAGAAAAGAGGGATTTTTCTCTTATGGAAACATTTGGTGGGTTATTTACCCAGTCCATTTAAACTGCTCTCATCAGATAGTGACAAGTCCCTCTTCCATTGCCACAGTCATGAGACATAATGGCCTTGGCTCATTGCTCCTTCACAACATAAAGAGATTTGCAAGAACCTGAGGTATCCCTGGACAAACTGTTCCAACTATAGACCAAGAGGGAAATTCTATTTGGCGTTCTAAAGAGCGGCTTCGAATCTACAGCAGTGTAAGTGAGAGCACTGTTTATGAACCAAGAGTCTGATTCTCCTCTCTGACACTGGTGTGAATCAGGACAAAGGACCCCCTCCAAAGCTCACTGAGGTCAATGGAACCACTCCCATCAACTTCAACAGGCTGTGAATCAGGTCCAACTGGGAAAAAACAATTCAAGTGATGGAACACCAGGCCCAATGTCTTATGGTCCCTATGTTTAAAGTTTATTCTATTGGCCTCATTTCACATAGTCCAACATATAATCAACATCTGCCACTTCTACAGCCACGCTGTTCAGTCTTATTACTTTTGGCATAGACAGGTTGTATACACTAGTTCTACCATTCACTCTACAGCAAAATTTCAATTTAGTACAAGATGATAGACAGTTACAAAGTGGCCTCTGGCAAATTTCTATTTCCCACCAATTGTGTCAGCTCCTCATTAGTTAAATGGAAAAAATGGTAGGTGAGCCAGAATTTCCTACACTTTTAATCCAGGAACTGTAAAATGCTGCAATGGAAAGACATGCAAGTTGCAACATATGGTAGTTAACTTACACCCCTGCAGTGACTGTGTTCATTGCAAGGCACTTGGCTGTGTGACACAATTGCAATTTGCCTTCAAAATCTGAAAGCTTCAGCATCTTGCTTCTCATTTCCATTTTATATCGATATTTTCGTGGAAAAATATCCACATTTTGAAACTGTGTTGAGGTAAAGATCAACCTTCATATCAAAAAATGCAAAGCCCACCTTTTTATGAATGCCTGATGCAAAGCCAACAATTCGGGACTTGCAAAAAAGGCCCTGAATTAAAATTAGGAATACTATTTTTTTGAATAGCTCTTTATTTATTATGCCAGCAATCTTTCCCATAGCTCTGCTAGGAAGATCAGCGGCAAAGAGAATGCCATCTGGAGGAATACTATTGAATTGTACATGGGTTTCTCCACTTCAGCAAAGATTAAGCTGGATCCAAAGTCGATTAGGTAAAGAAAGCAAAGTAATTAATAACACCTGGCTCGTATATAATGCTTTTCAATATAAAGAATCCCGTTTACATTATTGGGTGTTGGATCAAGCCCATTGCAATATTCTGATTCAGACAGAGGATTGTACCTTTAAGCTTCAGTGGGGGGAGTAATATATTTATTGTGTTTATCAAGTGTTGACTCAGAAAATAACCCAAGGGTAAGACGTACACCTGCGTCCTTATGGCTTAGTGCATAGAGCACTAGACTAGGACTCAGGAGACCTGGGTTCTGCTACAGGCCTGCTGGGTTACCTTGGGTGGGTCACGTCACGTCTGTGCCTCGGTTTCCCCACCTGTAAAGTGAAAACAACAATACTGAGCTTCTGGGTAAAGTGCTTGGAGAGCCACAGCTGGAAAGTGTGGATGAAAGTTAGGCAGTGTTATCCCTTCCCCCAACAGCAGGTGAGTGAGATTTCAGACCCTAAGGGTTAACTGCTGAACAGCAAACCGCCTCCCATGTTGTTCCACCTGTTTATTTCTGCCATTAATGGGGTAAGCATTCAGCCATGCAGAGGTGAGTGCAAGATACTGACAGGACCAATATGACATCATCCCTTCTGACAGCACAGAGCCTCCGGCATGTGGATTCCTTTCTCCCATTATTTACTCCGGGAAGGAATTCATGGACCGTACATAGAGCACATGATACCTATTTCCCAGTCACTAGGATTTCCTGTGTGTGGGAACATGCCACCTTCAAAGTGGGTCTAATAATAATAATATTGTCATTATTATAATATAGCAGTAGCACTCAAAAGCTCCAATCAGGCTCAGAGTTCTGGATGCTGCACAAATGCATCAGGAAAGTGTCCCTGCCACAAAATCATAGATGGTCTAGTTAAAAAGATGCAACAAGCTAACATCAACAATAGGAAGGGATGAAGCCAGGAGCAAGAAGAGCATGAATTTACATTGTCTGGCTTAGCTGGTTCCTGATCGTTAAAAATATTGAATTCGTTTATATTAGCAACCTTCTCCCCCAGCCCTTGTCAATTTGCAATTTGCCATCAGTATCAAGTGCATTTTGGGGTGGGATTTGAAGGGTAGCGCCGGATGACATTTTCCAAGTTCGCAATAGAAGTTTTTCAAAAAGTTTATTTTCAACCAAAGAAAATGAGGTTTTCTACAAAATTGGCATGCTTTTCAAGTGGCTCTGCTGAAGGTGCAGTGTTATGACCTAGTTCAGAGCGGATTTTCCATTCACAAGAGGCTGCATGAGAAAAACCACAAAGATACTCATGGGAGAAGATGACAGGTGAAGCCAGCATCATTGGCCAAGTGGAATTTGCCTTCAGAGATTGACACACCTGGAGCTGGTAAACTCGGTTAGTTCTAAGCTTCCCAAACACCTTCCAGAGTCAGTCACCTGCTCCAGATCCCAGGAAGAGATACCTGCTTAGCATCAGGGGGTGACTTGCTATCTCAGGACTGGAACATTTGCAAAATCACACTTGAAAAAAACAAAAAGTGTGGGGTTTTTTGGTGAAAAATGCCTAGTCACTGAATCAAAAACATTTTGTGGGATGCTTTTCCAGCACCTGCCACACTTTTGATGATGTAGTCGGGGCTGCATGTTGTGCTGTATAAAACGAGCAAAGGGACAGGACTCCTCTAAACCAATATTTTCTCACGCCCCCTGCAAGGCACTTAGCACCTTTGATTTTGCTCCTATATTTACCTTCACCATGTTCAACAGGTAAATTGAAGAGAATTTCAAGATGCTGTTAATAGGATTCTAAAGGGACTTGGAAGCTGCAGAAAGATTAGGAGAGAAAAACCTCAAAAGAATGCTAAGGTACTAGGTTCCCTTACAGCGTGAAAATTTCCCCAAACCATAGATAAGCTTAGTATCAGTTTGGTACAGGCATATAAACACAGAAACAGCTGGGGAAAAACAATCCAGACAACCAGGATTAGTTGTGAGCTAACAAACCCTTCTAACTACTTCACTCCTCATAAGAAATTCCCTCAGGTTGTGTGCCAGAAAAAAATTCACTAAAGATCAAAACTGGGTTCCTTTTCTAAGTCCACCACTCTCTAATGGAATCATTCGCTATCTACAGAGCATCAAATGATTATAAGAAAGACATTCCTGTCAGTTCTGGGGGAATTTACTCTTCAGCACAGGATAACGTGAGTCTAAAAGTTACTGCACCTTAAAGAGATCAAAGTTCTAAGCTTTCAGGACCGACAGTCGCTATGGAATTGAGAACTGTACAAAACCGTCAAACTTTGGCTAGGTCAATGCACTAGGTGGGAGTTTCACAAAGTTTGCAGGTCTATAAAAGTTCTTTATTCTGTCAAGAGAAAGGAAAGAGTACAGGCAAAAAAAGCACACTCTACAAAACAATCCAGCCCCCTGTAGCCTAGCACAGAGAAATCGAAACAGCTTCGAAACCAACAAGGATCTGTCACAAACCTTTGCTTTTCAATTTATTTTCCCTGAAGTTGGCTGGGGAGGTGCGAAGAATCCGACTACATTCTTGATCTCTGACAAAGGAAGCCAGCACTTCGCCCGCCTCTCAGAATAGTTGAAAGATTTCTCGACTGCTGACAGAGGGAAAGAGAGAGAGAGAGAGAGAGAGAATGCACTATTGATTTCTCCCCACCCTTTTTACGCACCAAGCACAGAACAACACTTCAGATTTGGACTGCTACATATGGCTAATCAAACCTGGTTTGTAAAATAGATTATTTTATTTTTCTGCAAACCAAGCTTGATTTTGTTAAGCATTTTGGGAGGGCTCAAATACTAACCATCCAGCAAGGAGGAGATCTATGAATATCTTGGGAGTGCAGCAAGGAAGGCAAGGTGGAATTCCCTTGCATTTTACTAACTCAGAATTAGAGTTTGCTTCAAGCTGGACATTTCCACATCTGATTAAGTTGCCTGAACGTTTCAGAGGCCCTGATCCTGCATCTCCTTGAGCGAAGTTAAGCACACCTGTAAGTTTTGCAAGCCTGGGACCTGAATTGTGGGAACAGAGTTTGAGGCTGCTGAAGTCTTATTAACTGCTGGGTGTAATTTTGGCCCCAAATTGTGGAAGTTTCACAACATTAGCAGCACTCGCAAGATTTACACTGTTCTCGGCCAAAATCCTGTGAAAACAGTAGTGTTAGTGAAATACTGTCAGCTTTTATATCTGACCCATTGCCAAAGTTATAGAGTCAGGTTTGCAACCAGAGATTATTCTGAAAGAATCCTCTTCTCCCACCAGCAGCACTGTCAAGGTTCAATGAAAGGTCTGGAGTTTGGACCCAAACACATACATCAGATGACAGTGACATCCTTACTGTGTTATAATTTTAGACTAGATTTTAAAAGAGATCTCCAGTGATTAACAGCGGCACTATCCTATTGTGTCACAATTAGAGCTGGTGAAAAACTTGGAATTTCCATTGCATGGGAAATTCCAACATTTTGGAATTTTCTTTCATCCTGAATCAGAATGAAAAGGCAAAAGTTTTCCACACAATGAAATTTCTGAAAAGTTTCATTTCAGAAATATTTAAAATACATAAAAGTGCTTTATTTTATACTTTTAATATTACACAAATTATTATAATATAATATAGTTCATGCAAAAACAAACAAACAGCTTCAAACTTATCGAAAGAAAACAAAGTGTGTTTCATAATTCCTTCACTGTAATCCACCCACATCTCCCTTTAACTAAAGCAATTTACTTTTCTTGGAACTCCCATGGATTTTAATAGCTGCCTATAGTTGCTACTGTTTATCCTAAAACTAAAAGTATGCGTGAAATGGAACACTGTGTCCCACCCTCATCTGAACTTTGGGAAAAAAATCTTGATCCAGATCAAAACTTCATTACTGGGTTTTGGGCCTCTGCGCTCAGTTCTGGATCCAAAGAAAGGTTGGTATGGTATCCCTCTCTACTTGCCTTAAGATCACTGCATGGGAACCTGACAACTTGGACCTTTACTGGCCTTTCCTACACTTAGCGAGAACCCTACAGTTTGGAGTAGATCCCAGAGTTGACACGCTACTTATGCATCCAAGTCAAACTGGAGTTTAAACGCGTGTATCTATTAAGATGCTCTGGGTACCAATCAGCTTTCTTTGCACGCGGTTTATTTCACCTGGCTGGAAATGGGAACTGCCAGCATCTTGATAAAGGGATTGAAAGATTGCCCAGTTTCCCTCTAGTGCCTGCAAGGACCTCCGTGTATCCTCCACTACAATATCTTGCTGTCCGATATTATAGTGATTTGCTGAGCAGTATCACAACAAATCCCTACGCTAGCTGCACCAATGATAGGGGAATGAATAGTTGTGTTTCATCAACAGCAGAGGCAATGCAAGGGGCCGCAGTAAATCAATAGAGCAGCCATTTGTACAGCCATGTCCATTTATGATGCACACCTGGGAACAGATGTTTACACGTCCTCAGCATCTACAATCAGGCTCAGATTTTCAGAAAGTGAGCTCCAATTTAGGCCCCAAATGAAGTGAGTTACTGGGCTGCTCACCTGACCGATAGACAAGCTTTCTGGACTCTCTAGTTGCCTGGCTAGCTGACTGGGCGTATTTCATGTCAGAGATGCAGCAGGAATCTTTCAGTGTTCCCAAAATAAAATATTGCAGAATTTCAGGTCTGGAAAAAAAACCTGAGTTTTTGGCTTTTTTGGATGAAAAGAGTCCAAGAAATGTTCCCTCCCCCAACCCTCCCAGGACAGAAATTCCATTTCCCAGCCAGCTCCAGTAATGAATTAACTCACAAGTGTTGGGAGCGAAGGCATATTTAGGACTGACAGAAGCCTGTTGTAGATTGAAGAGTTGGTTCTGATAACATTTAACAGGGTAAGCATAAGTAGAAGATTGTATGTGTAAGAAACTGCAGAGTAATCCTGCTGAGTGTTGTGCACATGTAAGAAATTGCTAAGCAATCATGTTTGAGAGGACAAGAAAAGATAAAGTAACTAATAAGCTAGAAAAGACCGGTTTGAACTCACACTAAACCTGTACTGACAGAGGAGGAGATTTAATGTGGAAATGAGAGACTAATACATATGTATAAGATAACAAAAAGTTATAAATAAGTTTGTGTAATAAAGGCAGGTTGAAGCTTTATTGTCTCATTGACTGTGATTAGATCGTCCTGATAAGCTTCCCGCTTGTGAGTAACTGATCACTACTCTGAGTGTTTTGCCTTAATAAATATTCGTTAGACCCAGCTGCTGAGTAAGTGACTCTCAATCCAACAGGGTGAAATCTTGTCCTCAATGAAATAAAATTGCAAAAATTCCATTGACTTCTATAAAGCCAGGTTTCTATCCCTAATGCTTAGAATCAGATTTCTCTGGCACAAATGCCCTGCCACTGATGGACCCTGGAACGGAGTTTTAACACATCACTAATTTCTCTTCACTTCAAGCAATCCTAGGGACAAATTGTCAGCGTGATGCACAGTCAACTGAAGACTAGATTCTTGTTATGATTAATAACGTGCTGTATCTAGTTCACTCCATAGTGGGCTGCGCATGTATAATCTCCACTAGGATTTGCATCACCATTGCTAATAGTGTGGTTGTGTCCCTTTCAATGGCTAGCACATGAACAGAAATCAACATACATTGCCGAGGGAAGTTGTGGAACCTCCATCATTGGAGATATTTAAGAGCAGGTTAGACGAACACCTGTCAGGAATGGTCTAGATAATATTTAGTCCTGCCATGAGTGCAGGAGACTAGGTGATCTCTCGAGGTCCCTTCCAGTCCTACGATTCTATGATTCCATGTTGTAACACAACCAGATCTGAAAAAGATAAACCAACATGGCTTCTGTGAAGAAGAAATTGTGCCGCTCCAATCTTCTCTGTTCTGGTGCTGTGTGGCAGGCCAACCCATACAACTAAGAGTCTGAGTCAAAGCCCACCAAAATAAACAAAGACTCCCAATGGCTTCAAGAGACTCTGGACCAGGCCCCAACTAGTTACACACCAAGTGGTTTCAAATGCCCAAAGCAAACTGAAATCGAGAAAATTGCATAGATAGGCCAGATGGGATCATTATTAGGGTTGCCAATTTTGGTTGGATGTATTCCTGGAGGTTTAAATTACATGACATAATCTTTAATTAAAGATTAATCTTTAATTCCTGAGATTCTAGGACAATCTTGGAGGGTTGGCAATCCTAATCGTTATGAACTCCTAATCTGATCTCCTGCAATTATACTCTCTTAAATAGACTTCAGTTCTAGTAATGTTATGTAAAACATTCAGAGAAGTGTGATTTTTAAGTTGACAGTTCTGTTAGAACATCCATAGGGCTCTTCCTTCCTCTCCCTAAATACAAATACAATCCCATATTGTTAACTGTATCAGCCCTACTCCACATGAAGACAAAATTCAAAATTAGAAGTTTTCCCATTGCAAAATCGATTTATCAAAACAGAAATTTTCCACAGGAAGGAGGCCCATCAGGCCCCATGGAAACTCAGTCGTGGGGAGAGACCATGATGTATGATGGGAGATGTAGTATGGAGAGCAAGGACCCTATGGGAGAATGGGGCATTGCAGCATCTCTGATGGATGTAGAGATTAACATCAAAGCATTTTTCTATTTCCAAATTGACATTTTCTGGAACGTCTCATTCTGAAAAAAACCCTGCACATATTGATATCACATCTGAATTCAGGATGAAAACAAAATGTAGCAATATTAGAATTACCCATCAGATGGAAATTCCATTTTTCTATCAGTCCTAATGTGGAGTCTTCTTACATTTTGGGCTTAACAACTGAGTCAAGGTAAAAAAAAATTAATTGGACTCTACCCATCCTCCATACTGCACCAATTTCACTGTAAAAGATGATCTCCAGAAGTTGGTTTAGATCTCTGCCTCCTATAGGATTTTAAAGCTCTGACACCTGTTGGAAAACAAGCCTGTGTCCAACTGGCACAACAGTTACAGACCAATATTTCTTTGGTTTATCTATTTTTTTAATTATTTGTATTACAAGTCTATAGAATATCAGTTTTATGAGACATTACACCATTAGAGGGAGGCGTGTTGTGCATTGAAGAAAGTGATGGAAGAGGAACTCTCTAATCAAATATGAAAACACTGACAAATCAGCATCTAAACAGATTTTATTTAAAAAAGACACTTTCAGCTACAGTAGTTTTAAAAATATAGTTTAAAAAGACATTTTCAAACATTTAAATGTTGGAAACCTCTTAGATGCTTCAAAAATAAAAGTTATTTCCCTTGAGTATGTCAACTTCCATCTGGAAAAGGGGTCTCTTTCCTGTTTATAAGGAAACGTAACTCACTGGGGCATTCTTTCCTTTATTTCTTGATGTGGTCACCAGCACCATGTACTGCATCATCTGGAACGTGTACAGCTTTCAGATAAGGCGTTTTTAGTTGACTCTTGGTGCCGGGCAGTCTCCTGAGCTCAGATATTCTGCTCAGGGTCATCACACAGAATGGTAGGTTTTTTTAAGCAAAAACAACAAGCTTCTCCTCACTTACCGGTTCCTGGAGATCAAACAAACTCAGTTCAATTCTTACTTAACTTGCGACTTGACCTCAGGTCCTTGTAGGTGAAAGGACCATGTGCGCTAAGGACCCAATCCTGAGTGTGACCGAGCACCTCCATTGACTCTAAGGCCTGGTCTACACTGGGGGACGAAATCGATCTAAAATACGCAACTTCAGCTACGAGAATAGCGTAGCTGAAGTCAACGTATCTTAGATCAACTTAGATTGACTTACTTCACGTCCTCGCGGCGTGGGATCGACGGCCGCTGTTCCCCCGTCGACTCCGCTTCCGCCTCTCACCCTGGTGGAGTTCCGGAGTCGACGGCAGAGCATTCGGGGATCGATGTATTGCGTCTAGACGAGACACGATACATTGATCCCCGGTAGATCGATCACTACCCGCCGATCCGGTGGGTAGTGTAGACATAACCTAAAAGGAGTTGTGGGTGGTCATCATCTCTCAGGATTAGGCACTGAGCCACGAATACCTCAGTCCTGTCTGAGCCAAAGAGACCTTCCCCATCAGATTCCAATTACTTAAGACAAGTCAAAATGTCAGGCTACATTTCAGGCCTAGTCTCTTAGGAAGAGAGACCAGGTTTGGTCCGTCCCCTAATTTTAGCAGACTCATGTAACTGATCACTCCATCCTTTAGTAGCTGAAGCATCCCGCCTCTTGGATCAGTGATGAGGAGAGGATTCTTCACTTATTCAATGGCTTCCATGACCTCCAGAACAAGCGTTCGCGGTCCCGTCATGATGAGGCTGCTGATGGTCGGATAGTCCAAATGCAGAACGTACATTCCGTTCACAGAGAAAACAAACTGACACACCTGCAGTGGAGAGAGAGGAATGTTTTACAGTCATGTGACTGCACTGCCACTGCACCTGCTCAGAAGAGTGAGACTTTGTGATGAAGATATCTCTTACCAAATCCTACAACCGGAAAGCATTGTATACACTTTATAAATTGCACTAATAGTGACTAGATTCTTAATGGTAACCCAAGGGATTTATATTGGGAGCAAATGGTGAATGCAAAGCCCCCTTTATGAGCAGGTGATGTACATGTAAAAAGCTGACAGTGAGACAATATTAATATTTGCTATTTTTTTTAAATAATGAGAATAGAGGAAAGGGTCAGATGAAATGAGCTCTTGAGCAAATGGAGCAAATTCACCTGCACCTGTTCCCTTCCAATCCTGCCTGAAGCATATGAGCAAGTCTAACTGTTTCTGTCTCTGGAGAATCTTATTACTTCAAATATCCCAGCAAGTGACTTGAAGGATAAACAAGACCTGTACAAAAATTGCTCCTCGACTGCTGGGGGGTTTATGAATTTCCTCTTTCCTTTACTCTTAGAAATTGATCTTCAACCAGAGCACACAGCCCATTTATTCTTGGTTTGTTGGTCTAAAATGGTTTTCAGAAGCTCAGCTCATTGCATATGAGCTGGATTCAGCAGAGCGATTACAAGATGAATGGCGGCAAACTCTTCTCCCTGTCCCCAAAGGGAATGATTTATCACTGCAGAGTCATTCTGCAGCTTTCACATGCAAAGAAAAAGAATTCCACCTACCAAAAAAGAAAGTTGTAAGACAGAACACACTTATTATCCCAGGAGCTTTAATACTGGGTGTTTCACAGCAGTGCGCTGCTCTTTCCCTGCATTAAATAATTTATATGCAGCATATTATCAATTAGAGCTGATTGGGAATTTTCCACTGAAAAGTTTTTTTGGATATTTGTTTTTTGTTTTGTTTTATTGACAGAAAACGTCTCCACAAAATCAAAGTCCCACAGGAAAAAGTTGAATATTTTTTGACAAAATTGAAAATTTTTCATCAAGAAAATTGAAACAATTTTCAGGTTGACCCAAATCTAAACATTCTGCTTTCTTGACCTGAATCAAAATGTTTTGGTTTGGGTCAATTCAACATTAGCTTGTGTCTGTCTGAGTTGCTGCAACGCCTCATGGGAGTTTTAGTTCAGGCATCACATGCCCCCATCCTTGTCTGAGGGCTGGATTCCAGGCTGGACTAAATCCTCCATGATGTACCACAATTCCCCCCTCCCCAGTTGAACTGTCACAATGCATCATGGGAGCTGTAGTCCATCTGGGGAGTCTGGCCCATAGCAGAGAACGAGGGCATGAGGCATCTGAACTACAAATCTCATGAAGCATTGCAGCAGCTCAGGTGGGTGCAGTTCTGTGTAAAACCAAACCACAAGAACAAAAACATTTCCAAATAGAAGTTTTTCTGAACTTCCCATCCCATGGATGGTGTCAATATTTTGACTTTTCATCCTGACTGAGGACAAAGATAAATGTTGAAATCCCAGTTACAGAAGGGAAAGAACAGGTAGTTTTCTAGTGAATACCTAACACGCTGGCAGTGTGTGTGTCACATCTCCCTCGGCAGCTGGTGTGCTAGAGGATAACAGCCTATTAATGCTATCAGCTAATGAATTACTCCTTTAGTTGAAATAGTAGAGGTCTGTGTTGCAGGTCCTGGGTTTGAGCCCTGTTGACAAGCCACATATGGGGAGAATCATTACAAATAGGATGCTGATGAAATTGAAGATGACGACATTGACTAGAGGCAGATCCAGCCAAGGGCAGGCCCTGTGCAAACCTCCCTCACACGGCAGTGACAAAGCACAATTGTGTCCTGCAGCATCTCTGCTGTGTTGTTCTAGGTCTCTCCTGAACAGCGCACAATAGCCATAGCATTCAAAATTCTTCTCCGAAATAAACTCATCGGGCGACCTACAAGCCCAGAGTCAGTGTCAAGCTCTCACAGCGTAGTAGACTCATAGACTTTAAGGTCAGAAGGGACCATTATGGTCATCTAGTCTGACCTCCTGCATGATGCAGGCCACATAAGCTGACCCACCCACTTTCCCTTAACTCAGCTGTTGAAGTCTCCAGATCGCGATTTAAAGACTTCAAGTCGCAGAGAATCCTCCAGCTTGCGACCCCTGCCCTATGCTGCGGAGGAAGGCGAAAAACCTCCAGGGCCTCTGCCAATCTACCCTGGAGGAAAATTCCTTCCTGACCCCAAATATGGCGATCAGTAGAACCCCGAGCATATAGGCAAGATTCTCCAGCCGGACCCTCATTTTACCAGCGATGGCACGTTATTGCCTAATTGACTAAAATCACGTTATCCCCTCAAACCATTCCCTCCATAAACTTATCTAGCCTAATCTTGAAGCCGGACAGGTCTTTTGCCCCCACCGTTTCCCTCGGAAGGCTGTTCCAAAATTTCACCCCTCTGATGGTTAGAAACCTTCGTCTAATTTCAAGCCTAAACTTCCCCACGGCCAGTTTATATCCATTTGTTCTCGTGTCCACATTAGTACTGAGCTGGAATAATTCCTCTCCCTCCCTGGTATTTATCCCTCTGATATATTTAAAGAGAGCAATCATAGTATGTGACACAGGTATTTGTTGACACCGGTCTGTAGAGGTAATGCAATGTAGTGGGCCATGCAATGTTTCCCTTTACACTGGCTCTCCCCCCCATGCCGAGGTTTAGATCAGAGCAGCCACAGCCGGGTCTTCATAAGCCCTTGAAAAGAGCCAGGCCCCAGCCACCTTAACACGCAGAGGTCCCATTGCTAGCAAGGAGGCGCATGCTTTGCAATCCTCACTCCAAGCGTCGCAGGGACTGCTACAGCTTTGAACCATAGTACTGAGCGATGACTGAATTCGCCCCCACTGCAGTCAGTGGATTAATGCCGGGGATGAATTTGGCCCAACACGTTTGATCAGCGTACAAGTGATATCACATGCTACACAAGGAAGATCCAGATTATACAGTACCTTCATGCCTGCTGCAGCAGCCGGTCCTCCTGGGTCCACAGCCTGGATATGGCAGGGTCTCCCCCCACGGACCACGAACCCCCAGCCCACAGCATCCCCCACAATCTGGAAGCAGAACAGAAGGACTGTAAGGGCCTCACAGAGATTTTCTTGCCTGCATGTAGATGACCACGCAAAGGAGTTCTGCTGAACTGAAGTGGTCAGTGTTTAGCCTTGCCCCATTATCACTGCAACTAGTGAATGCCCCATATATTCTACAGTGAGATAAACTCTAGAATGGGCCAGCCAGCTTCAGAAAACGTGTGCACACATCTCTGGTTAGGGCACTTGATTGGGATGTAGAAGACCCAGGTTTGACTCCCCATTCTGCAGCAGATCTTGAACTCAGTATTCTCCCTCCCAAGTGAGCTTCCTAACCACGAGGCCACAGGTTGTTCTGTGGGGGGTTGCTCCAGTCTCTCCTCTTGAAGCTGTTCCACTGAGTATAAATACTTAAATATTCATTGAGCCAAAGAGAAAGAATAACTCTTGAACCTGGTGATGAAGGCAATTGTGACCACTTCTGTTCAAGGACAAGTGTATATAGTGTAAATAAAACAAGTTACAGTAAGAATATATCCAGGCTCTGTGTTGCTGATTCCCCCTCTAACAGGAAACCAACCTGCTAGGAACCCTGACATCTTCTGCCACTCATCAGAGAAGCAACAATATATTTCTGGGCCATACACCAAATGAGACTCAAACCCACAAGGTTTACCTGAGATTGTCTCCAAAGTTACTTTCTAACTAGTATTCCATGCTGTCAAGAGTACAAGGATCACGCATAGACAATGCAAGATTTAAAGCAAGTCACATGCAAAGAACATACCAAGAGACACTGCTGCACCATGCACAACGCTTGCACTTTTGCTGGCAAGGGAAGTCACATGCAGAACAAAAACATCCTTTTGCCCCACTTTCGCCACCCCAATCCCAGCTTGTCCGAGAAGCATGCTGTAATGGTCAACACATACAAAGGAACCCACAAAGGGCATCACATGTTACAAAACAGCAACAGCAGCAGCACAGCTAAGGAGAGGAAGTGAGCCGTGCAAAAGGACCAAAGCAGCAGCTGAAAGGCCCAGCTTGACAGAGTTGAAAGTCAGGGCAAGGCTGGTATTGAGAACGAATGGCATGTCCTTAAACACAGCACTCAGAAAGAGGCCAAACAGGAAGTCAATTTTTTGGCACTCACTTTAGGCCAGATCCACTGCTCTCCTACAGCCCCCGTGTGCCATTCTGGTGGGGCAAGTGGGCCATAAAACATTTTTAACTGGCTACTTGGAGATTCCCCTGATATAAAGTGAATCTCTCAGTGTCCAGTGGAGCTGGACTGAAGGATCTGGCTCATGGATTGGAGATGCGTTCTATTCCATTCCTGTGCAAGGGAGCGAAGAAGGAAGAGTGGGAGATGTATGCAAATTATCATTTGGAGGGGAAAAAAGATAGATAGATCTTCAGGGCAGGGATTGTCTCTCACTATGTGCGCATACAGTGCCTTGCACAATGGGGCCTTGATCTGTTGAAGCCACTAGATTCAAAAGTAATACAAATAATAATAAAAAACCCCCAACAACTATGGTTTCCTAAGTCATCCTGGAGTCCGAACCAGGAGCTTGACGCCTGAACATTCCTAGTGTTCAGAATGGTTTCCTATTCCCTTTTGAACCCACAGAGTATCTTAAACTTAGAGATGCCTTCAGCTATCTGTAAGTAGATCATAGGAACCAGGTGCACACAGAGTGGCATGGAAAGGCAATCAACCTGTGACAGGAAAGGAAAATGAATGTCTTAATGTCTTTGACAAGCGAGGCTGCTGTTGTACAATGGAGTTTTCTCCTTAAAAGGACTTTTCTCCTTTCTCCACCCTGACACATATACAAAACGTCAGCAAGTGGCAGCAACCTGGAGACAGGCACTGCCCGTTCAAAACACAAGAATATCCCAAGGCACCGGCTCACAAATCTCATGTGAGTCGAGCAAAGAAAAAGGGTCCTGATGACGTGAGAGTCAGTCACGGTTGAAACACACAAGAGTGAAAAACGAGAGCACCTAGAAAGCTAACAGAGCAGCCAGGGAGGGTTTAGCATTACTGCTAATGTTACAGCGTTCTGACTGGTCACTTACGGTTAGTGTCTTCTTGATGTATGGAGCCCCGGGGGACAGGAGCTCCTCATTGGTGACAGGCTTCTTTAGCACTAGAGCCAAAGGTGACAGATCCGATTATAATCACATGTGTAAAGGTTAAATACAATATAATGCATAACAAGGAAGACTGGGAAGTACCAGCCTGGAGAATGGACGCACAAACCATTCAAAGTTTTTCTGTGCAAAAAGCATTCTACGAGAACAGAGCAGGTCTGGGACAAATTCAAAGACATCTTCCTTATCTGTATCGCCTCTATACAAGTATTAGAACTGGCAGGGAAAGTTTCCACTGAAACGTCCCTCTACTTCCCACAACAAAAGAGCGGGGGAGGGCAGTTTAAAACAAGAAAAACAAAGTTTTAAGTTTTTGAAAATGGAAATTAAGATTCTGTTTTCCAAGGAGAACCTGAAATACTTTGATCAACACAAAACAATTTGTTTTCTTCAAAAAAAGTGTGTAGAAATTAATCATGTTGCAATGTGCTCTAATGTACACACGTATTTACAGAGCCCAGCATTAAAGGGCCCTTCTCCTTAGAAAGACCAAAACACCACCACAAATCTGCAGCTTCTAAGCATGCTGTTTTGGAGATGTAATGAACCCCTTCAAAAAGACAGCCCGCCTCAGAAAACTGTTCTCAAAAGTGGTGTACAAGTAAACATGCTCAAGGGATCATAACTTTAAAACCTTTCTGATATAATAGTGTTTGTTTTTAAACAGAAAGGGTCTGCCCTGAGAGGAGAGGAGGCATACAACATTTCCAGAAAAAAATGCTTTCATTGCAATGAGAGGCGGTGTATAAAAATGTGGCATACAGCAAGAAGCTGGCTTCAACCTTAATTATGGAATGGCAAAGTTAAGGCCTTTCTGGTGCCAAGCCAAGATCACACTGCCATCTGCCCCCTGCACTAGAACAGGAATTGAGCTACTGCATGCAAGATGAACTTCCTTAGCATTGTTCATGCAATTCTGCCCTTTCCTTTTAGGCCTGTTGAAATTAGCCTTATCACTAGTCTCAAGTCTAATGTCATCTCTTCAGCCCTTCTGATCATTAGGTAAGTGACACTGAAATGTGAGACCTCACCTGATTTGGGGTTGCATTCAGCTGCTGGCAGGAATCCCAGGCTGGGCGTAGGAGTGAAATAGGGGTTGGAACTTCCGGCAAGAGAGGTGACGCTGCTCCTCCGAACTGCTGAGACTATTTTGATCTCCTTGTTGGGCTGGACTGAAAGACACAGATACAACTCCTCCGAGATCTTGGCTAGAGGTGAGCAGACTGGTTTGGCTAGAGTTTGGCCTGCTTTTTCAGCCCAGGTTTGACAGTCAGAGAAGCAGTTCTCCTCCCCCTCAATGCACTCACGTCCACATGCCCTCAGCCAAGGAATTCAGTCCTTACAAATTACCCAGCCCACTTTTGCAGACTCAGGAGGTCTGAGTGATTTAGGAAACTCTAAACCTTCAGAGGATCTCCCTTCACTAGTCTTTACCTAGCAAGGCCTGTGGGTGTGAGGGCTCATAGATTCTCCAAGGGTCCCAGAAGGGACCACTGTGATCATCTAGACTGGCCTCCTGGATAACACAGGCCAGAGAACTGCCCCAAGATAATCCCTTGTACATATATTTCAGAAAACCATCCAATCTTCATTTAAAAATTGTCAGTGATGGAGAATCCACCACAACCCTTGGTCATTTATTCCAGTGGTTAATTACACCCACCATTACAAATGTCCATCTTATATCCGGTCTGAATTTGTCTACATGCAACTTCCAGCCATTGGATCGTGTTATACCTTTCTCTGCTAGATTGGAGAGCCCGTTATTAAATATTTGTTCCCCACGTTGACACTTACGGACTGTGATCGTCACCCCTTAACCTTCTCTTTAAGCTAAATAGGTTGAGCTCCTTGAGTCTATCGCTACAAGCATGTTTTCTAATCCTTTACTCATTCTTGTGGCTCTTTTCAGAACACTCTACAACTTATCAACATCCTTCTTGAGTTGAGGGCACCAGAACTGGACACAGTCTTCCAGCAGTGGTCGCACCAATGCCAGATACAGAGGTAAAGAGTAGGAGTATCTCTGCTTTTACTTGAGATTCCCCTATATACACATCCCAGGGTCGCATTAGCGGTTTTGGCCATAGTGTCACACTGGGAGCTTGCGTTCAGCTGGTTGTCCACTACCATGAACCCCAAATCTTTTTCAGCGTCACTGCTTCCCAGGATAGAGTCCCCCATCCTGTAAGTACGGCCTACAGTTTTTGGTCCTAGATCTATACATTTAGCCATATTCAAGTGCATATTGTTTGCTTGAACCCAGTTTTCCAAGCAATCCAGATCTCTCTGAATCCGTCCCTGGTCCTCTTCATAATTTAGAACTCCCTCACTTCGTGTCTCATCTGCAAACTTCATCAGCGCTGATTTTCTGTGTCCTTTCAGGCCACTTGTAAAAATGTTAAATAGCCTGGGGCCAAGAACCAATCCCTGCAGGTTGCTGGCAGAAGTGACAGCAGGAGCTTGGATACCAGCCAGGTCTCATCCCCGGGAGTTAGATCCATTTTCCTGCTTCTCATGTTGCTCTCCTTGTTTCCTGCTTCTCACTTGACTCCTGCAACTCAGCATAGCTGACATCAACCCCAAGCCATAGAAGCCCAGATTTTTTTTTCTTTCTTTTTTTAATCTAAAAGCTGAACTGGAAGCAGTGCAAGATTCCCTTCTGCTATGGGTAGGAGGCCTGTCGGGTCCTTTAAATCAAAAGGATGTGCACAAGAGATTGCTGGATCAGAGGTGCTTTAACAGCAGCCCCCCTCAGGTGATGTTTGGGGCCTGCACTACTCAGGAGGGTGCACTGATGATCCGGGAAACAAGTGGTCACTCACAGGGGAGACTTTAGCTGTTCTATTGGGAAGGGGGAAACCAAGGAGCAGAGAGGCTTGAGTTGTTTTCCTGAGAGTGTGAGGGGAGAACATGGGAAACAGAGCAAGGAGCTGCCAGCTGCCAGTCCCAGGACATTGCCCGACACCAGTTCCTTAGGAGGGGCATTCAAAACCAGCAGCAATGCCACCTGCCCCATACACAATCTCAGTATAAGCAGCACCCCCTCCAATCTCACCCCTGCCCCAGCATCCCTGATTACCTGAGAGGAAGCTGGAGTTGCCTTGCTCCGGGTTGAGCTTGCGGAGGCAGAAGGGGCTGTCAGGACTCTCTGACAAAGCCCGGGGCGAGTTCTCGTTGAGCAGCTCCGTGAGCCGTCGCCTCCGGCGGAAGTTGATCCGGAACTGGTAGAGCAGGTTACTGTCAAAGAAGTGGTGCTTGCTGGAGACTGGGAAGAGAACAGGAACGGGTAGGGCGGCCGTCAGGGGTCTCATAGCAAAGGGGAGCTACATCTTCGCCATTCAGCAGCAGGGCTGGAGGAGGAGACCTGCTGCAGTGTTACCAATGCACCATTTGCAGTGTTACCAGTTCTAGTGAGTGTCACAATATTTGGTGTTTTTCTTTTCTTAAATCCCCAGCTCCTGGAGTCATGTGAGGAGGGGAGACTCTCAGCTTTCATTAAAAAACAAAATGTGAATTTCTAACCCTCAGGGTTGCAGAGAAAAGCTTGAAAACACGACCCCATAAAAGCTAAAACCAAACCTAAAGCTCAGAAACCAGAAGGCAAATAGGAGGAGCCCAACAATCATTATTTTTAAAGCCTCGGTCTTTTGAGGAGCCTGATTCAGGATTTTTTTTAATGCTCAGGATTTTCAAGACAGGGTGTGTTCTTATTCCCCTTTTCAGTATCACAAGGGTCTGGTGGGGGAGGAAGCTATTCCATTATCAAACCCAGCCATGGGATGCAGTCTCATCCCTTCCCCTCCCAACCCCCCGCCTCTCCAACAGCCAAGCATGGCAGAGTGTGGGACTACACCTCCCACAATGCTTTGCACTGCAGGAGCACACCAAAGTAATGTTGATAATGTCAAGTAAAAAACATTCCAGTGAAAATCCCACAGTCCAGTAAGGCTGGGTTATTACCAGCTAGCGTTGGGTTTATTGGTGGTACAGAAACAACTGACAGGACGTTAAGTTGATAACCAATGAGGCATTTCCTCATTGGCAAGAATGAGATTTTTTTCCCCCTTGGTTTGAGGCGGAGGAGGAGGTGGGAGAGAAATGGTGCTGCTCTATCAGTGCTGTTTACAGCCTCAGAGCAGTGAAAGAGTTAACACCCTTTCCCAGAGGAATGGGGGCAGCACTGTCACAGAGCCATTGTCTCTCTGTACAAGCAAATTCAGAGCTTGTCTCTGCAAGCTGGGGTGCTATGGCCTTAGAAATGGGCCAGATATTGAACGAGCCCCTCCACTTCAACTGCCTTATTTCTTCATTTATAATGTTGGCGAGGAATCTCAGCTCTGATCTCACAGAGCGTGCGCACAAGCAGGCTTCAAGTGTCTTGAAATCCAGATGTGAATCCCAATTCTGTGGCTGGGGAATGACACTTGGAAGAGATGCCAGAAAAAGTGACTCAGATTCCGTCTCAAACATTCAAGGGTGACCCCAGACTGCCCGGGCCCCTATTCCAAAATTAGAACTAAATGGACCCATTGCTATCTCCGAGTAGAAACTAGCACTCAGCACATGACCAGCATTTGTTACTTGTTATAAATGAGGGTTTGTTCCAAGCAAAGCAATGATAGCTAGCCCCATCCTTCACCTTCCTTCCCCATCTCCAGGCACTTCGGCTTACCCTGCTGAATGATCCCATGTTCCAGCAGCGCTCGGCCCAGCTCCACAGCTTCCTTTCTGTTTGCTGTCTCCCCTTCCTGGATGAGCCAGTCAATCATTTCACAGCCCAGGAATGTCCTCTGGTACTTCACAGAATTCTCCTCTCTCGCCTTCAGTATGGAGTCTTCTACATTGATCAGCCTGGCACAGAGAAGAGACGTGCCAAGGGGTAAGGAGCCGGATGGACCGAGAAGAGTGATCTTTTCTTTAGCCCTATAACTACACAAGCAGCTTGGCAGGACATTGGTTGTCCCACCTGTCATGAGCAGAGAGAAAATAAACAGTGGGGGGACCCAATACATGTTGCTACACCATAATATGCTTGATTATGTAACTCCAAGTGTCAGACTTTCCCCCTCTCGAGCCATTAGCTCAGGGCAGTTTTTGGAATGACGTTGTTCCCATGTCAGAATGCTGTATGTGGAGGACCCAGAAGATGAATCCCAAGGTAACATCAAAGCCAGTAAGAACCACAAAGACTGTCTAGGATGTTTCATGGATTTGATTGGGGTTTAAAGGAGGTGGGCATGCTGGAATGGGTGAGAAAAAGAAGTCTCAAGGAAAGGAAGACTCTCGCCCAGCATGGAGACATGAGAGGTAAACAGAGGAGTCTGTCCAAGCTTCTACTTACAATTCCACCATAAATAAATACTCACTCCTCACTGAGCTCTGGTTTATAAGGCTACAGGGGCTGAAAGTGCTGCCGTATGAGGAAGGACCAAAGAACAAAGCATACCTTGGTTACACAGTGATGGAGCAGTAATAATTACCTAAGGATTTCGAAGGTGTGGACACCATGAAAGGAGAACTGCTTAGGGGGAACAGCTAAGGGTGGCGAGACAAAATTAAGAAAAGGAACATTGTAGGCTGAACAGTAAGGTAAGCCTCCAATGAGTGTACTTTGTTTGCCCAAGAAATCTGCACTGGTTTAACTAAAGGGGCAATTTTAAACTGAATTAAGCCAGTTCAAACCCTTATGTAGACACTCCAGGAATCAGTTTAAGCTAAGGCAAAATAAATATCTACACAACCTATTGTGGTGGCTTAACCACATCAGTTTAAAACCGCTCCTTTATTTAAAACTAGTGCAGCTTTCTCAGATAGAGATAGCCATTGGGCTCCCAAGGGAAATGGCAAAAGCCCCATTGCTTAAGACAAGTATGGTGAGAAAAAGCACTTTTAAATGAGATGTTTAACCCACATGATCAGAACCTAAATTCTAGGTCTCATTCAAAACACAGCTGAGGAGACAGGTTTAAGGCACAATGGAAAACACCAGCTAATTCCAAAAAGATTAGCTGTAATGAGCTGTGCAGGTAATTGTAACAGAACCCAAAGCCAAGTTAGAAAGGCAGCGTGGGAGTTTTGCTTGTTTCAGGTGAACCCATGCAAAACATGCTCCTTTCATGTGGATTTGAATCAAATCCAGGCAAAAGAGTGTGGTTTCAGCTCAGCCAATTCAAGGTCAACTCAAAGCAAGACAGAGCATGAGAGCCAAAAAGTAACAAAAGGTTCCTGTAACCCCCTGAAAAGCTAAACTGCTAGAAAGGGCACAGCTTAAATGCAGTTAAACCCGCGGCTTCCTGAATTCCGGAAGTTTAAAACTGATGTGTCCACAAGAGGGTGCCCTAACCCCACATATGCAAACAGCTGGATACCTTCAGAAGGCATTTCTTAGGGCTTGTCTACAATTGAAATGCTACAGCTGTGACACTATAGCACTTCAGTGTAGACACGCCGAAAAGGGGGGGGGGGGATTTCTCCTGTCAGCATAGACAAATCACCTCCCAGAGAGGCGGTAGCTAGGTCGATGAAAGAATTCTCCGTCCACCTCATGCTGTCTACAGTGGGTTAGATTGGCTTAACTACACCACTCAGGGGTGTGGATTTTTCTAGCATAGACCAGGCCTTATGCTATTTTGTTTAGCAAAAAGCACAACAACAGAAGTATACCCTTAATCTGCTAATTTCTGACAGATTGAAATCAGAACATGGGCCCAACAGAGGACAGACAGCACATGCTGAGTTCTGCACAAGTTTGCTTAATGGTCGGTTCTCACTTTAGCTGCAGTTTGAGATTCTGACTGCTAGGTGCTTAGCCGCAATAGAGCATTAAGATGAGCGAGTGCTTGAAACAACCAGGTACAGAAGTGATTTAGGCCTGGCCAGGGGGGCACCGGAATAGGAGGGCCCAGAGGGCCCATGGCCCTTCCACTTTTTCCGGCTGTAAGTTTGAGCGACAAGGGGAGGAGGGGGCGGAGAGGAGCAAGCGGGGGCAGGATCTTGGGGAGGAAGAGGCAGGGGAGGGGGGGCGCCTTGGGGGGGGGGGCGGGGGGGGGGGGGGGGGGGGGGCACAGTTCAAGTGCCTGTGTAATCCCTGGTGTGAACGTGGCAAGTTTGACGGGAGAATTCTTCCATCAACCTAGCTGCAGCCCCTCGGCGAGATGGATTCACTACCTCCATGGAAAAACCGCTTCCGTCGATGCAGGAAGCAGCTACGTGACAGTGCTACAGCAGCAGAGTTGCAGTGCCGTACTGGACCGCTGGAGCACTGACATACCCTTTGTGGTGAAACGAGTTTAAACACAGGACTGGATCTGATTCTAGGAAGAGACCATTTCCGAGATTTAGAACTAGAGGGGGTTGCAAAAACAAAACAAAAACAAAAAAACAGTCATTGAGATAGAAAATTGCTTCCCTCCCCAAATGAGAATTGGTGTCAGTTGTGATTTTTTTTTAAAATGACAAAAATAAAATCTATTTATTTCTCCCCTCTCCCCTGCCTCCAAATTTTGCCACTAGAAAAGGGGTGGGGTGGGGACCAAGAAGCCAAAAAGGTTGGGGGGTGATAGGTTTTCAAAATCCAAAAACATTATAGTTGTTTTGCAAAATGCATAAAACAAAACAAAAAAAAACCATGGAAATTTGGAAAAAAGTTACAATTTTTCGAAGTTTTCCAAGACAAACGACTAACATTTTTCAATCTGCTCTACCAAGAAGCCAAGGAATGCTTCACATGACGGGAGATGCCAGCAACAGCATTCAAGTCCAATGCAGGAAGGATGGTGAGGATCCCTGCTGGTGTAAGGCCAGTGTTTCGCTCAGAAGAGAATAATTAGAGTGATGAGATTATACACAATTTCTGGAATTTAGCTCCTCAGTTCCAAACCAAGCCTGTCCAGGGTTTCATTTCAGGCAGAATAGTTAGCCTGCATATAGCTTTTCTTTACTTTTTGAAGCACTGTAAAAGCATTGATCATATAAGACAGCCCCTGCAAGGTCGGTATTTTCCATTCCCGTTTAACAGATGGGAGAAAAATAAAAACACAGAGATTAAGTGATTGGCTTAAGGTCAGCATGAACGAGGAGTAGGCTCAACGTCTGGAACGCCAGGTTCCCGGCCCTATGCTGGGACTACTAGAACATACTGGATAATTGATGATCATGGAAAGAAGGGGGAGCGCTGTGGTTAAGACATGTGATGGGGACTCAGGAGATTTGGAATCAGTTCCCAGGTTTGCCCCAGACTCCCAGTGTGGTCCCCTGTTGGTGCATTGGCTGGGCCATCCGGATCGAACAGCCCAGAAACACCCATCCCCTTTTAATCATTCCCACCTTACCAGAGCTCTGCTTCCCCACACCCACAAAAGAGGGCAACAACGCTGATCAGCTACTTGTGTTCTGCCTTCCAGTCCTATTAAGAGGCTTACTGGAATGCAGAGATCCAGATTCTCCAACCAATTTCCCCAGTCAGACCCAGAGAAGAAGCTGGTTTTTGACCTGGAGGAGTAATTAGCGAAATCTCCACACACACAGAGAACCCATCTTTGTGTGTGTGTTTCTGTGTCTCCCTCCCTCCCTCCCCCCCGCCGCTCAATGAAAGGAAGCCGTCCATGAAATCTAAGCTACTTATCGGAGCACCCCCATTAGCATTAGGGTGACCAGATGTCCCGATTTTATAGGGACAGTCCTGATTTTGGGGTATTTTTCTTATATAGGCTCCTATTATCCCCCACCCCCATTGTTCACACTTGCTGTCTGGTCACCCACATTATCACAGTATCTTAGGATCTCACAATCTTTAATGCAGTTATTCTCACAACACCCCTGTGAGGCAGGACAGTGCTGTTATCCCCTTGTACAGGGGGAAGTGATGCAGAGAGAATCTAACTGATTTGCCCAAGGTCACACAGGAAGTCTGTGGCAAAGCAGGACCTCAAACCCAGACCTCCCAGATCCTAGGCTAGCACTTTAACCATAGGCCAGAATCCTGTATTCACTATCAATGGCTCCAAGTCGAGAAGTCCAGATCTGGATTTGAATGTGAACTTCCCCCAGAGCAGCAAAGAGTTCCGATCCTGCCTTCCAGTTCACAGCCATCTCTGAACTCCAGTCCAGATGGTCCTGCTGCTTTGCTGCAGTGAGAAAGGCAGCAAGGAGTCAGAGCTGGAGCTACCCGTTGATGCTATGGAGCAAGAGAAACATTGGCAACGGTTCAGCTCCCTGGCTCTGGAGCTGCGAAGCCAGCCAGCAGACTGCGCGGTGATAGACCTTTCAGGGAAGGACTCACGTACGTCTCATAAAGGCTCTGCCCCCTCAGGAACACCTTTACATCCTTGTTGAGAGGGAAGGTCCCGTCGTCCTTGCGGAAACGGTAGAGCAACTTGGCGTCCTTGTAGTCCGAGTGTTCATCACAAACTGGAAAGAAAATCAAAGCAGGCAGCGTCAGGACTGCAGGTTTAAATACTACCCCATAATGCATACACTAGAGCTGAGCTCAGAACTGAGCAAAAAGCCAGTTTTCAGTCATTTAGGACACCGTGGCCCAGTTTCCAGACCTCCAACTTTATGATTACTACAGTGAGCTGTATAGAAACCAGGCAGCCAGTCACATGCACCGAACTTTGCTTGAAGGAACTGGAGTAAGTTCTGATCCTGAATAGCTACACTTAGAGCTCTCATTAGATGACTTAATGGAAAAGGCAGAATTTTTTTTTTTAAGTCTACATGTTGCAGTTCACCTATAAGCTTAAAAAAAGAAATGCAACCCTCTCCTAGTCTGGTGCGTTAAAAAGCCACTGCCACATTTAGAGAAGCTTGGAGAGGGTGGGGGTTGGGGGAGATGTAAGAGCCAAAAACCCGTTAAATTGCCTCAGAATATTTATATTCCTCTTCCCCTATTGCAGATGCTTTGATATCTAAATGCAGCTATAAAAGAGATTTTTCCACACAATCAATCTGCATCCACTCTTCCCGATTCATTCACGTGGCAATCTATCAGGTCTGACATCAGATCTTTAAAGTTACGTGTATGCAAATACAGCTACCTAATTTAAGGGACCACACCTCATTTGCAGGCACACCTTGGGTATTTGTGCATTCCTCATTTGTACATGCCCGGCTGGTAGGTGTGTGCAGACGGTAATGTGCAAATATGTGAGATGCCACTGAAAGACAATATGGTCACAGAGACAGACCACTGTTCTAAGGACCTGGGAGATCTGAGTTCAGCTCTCCCACTGACTTACTGTTTGAACTTGAATAAGTCACAGCACCTCTCTTCCTCAGTTTCCCCTACCTGTAAAATAGGGATAATACCCATTTAGGGAAAGTGCTTTGAGATCCATGGTGAGCTTGCACTAAGTGGTAAGTAGAGCAGGTCAAAAGTTTGGGAGGGGTTGTTTGTGTCAAAAAGGTTTTTCCCTGTTGTAAAAAAAGTTTTGTTTTAGTGTGAAGAAACAACCTATTAATAAAAAAACAAGAAAAACAAAAACATCCCCCCCTCCCCGCAAGGAGGAGGAAGATTTTTTTTCCCTAATGAATTTGGGGGGGTGGCAGGGGAGGAAGAACTAATCAGAGATTTTAAAAAGTTGCCTTTCGAAGTTTCATATAAAAAATTTCACAGAAAGTTTGGAGTAAAAAACAAAATGTTCATTTCCTTAGGAATGTTTGGTAGAACTATGCCTGCCTTTGGTTGACTGGCTCTAATGCTAAGTGTTATGGTTGGACTTATCTTAAAAAACGTGCTCCCTGAATTGCCTTCATGGTGACAAACTGCACTGCCACAACACAAGATGTGTCAGGCAGGAGGAGGACTACGGGGGTTTTGCCCATTTTTTGACTAGCGGCGTTAATGGGTCCCATGGTGTTACAATCAGTTTCATGGGAAGGAGAGGGATTAATGGAAGTTAATATGCTCAGCGCCTTACAGGCTGGAGCCCATGGAAAGAAGATGCACTTTTGCAGCTTGAAGGCCTGGCGGAGAATACCCAATTTCCAATCCTGGGTCCAGTGTATGCTATAGTCCCTAGTTAGCTCCTATCTCACAAGTAAGCAATAGCCCAGGCAATGCATTTCGTTTGCCCCTCTCAAGGATGTTGGGACTCGGCGAGGGGAGGGGGGATGGATTTTAACTAGCCAGATTCCTGGCAGTTCTCTCCACATGGAGGTGAGCAGACAGCCCTCTTACTAGAGGACTAACAACAAGAAATGATCCCAAATCAGGAAATAAAAAAGTCAGCCTCATGCATTAACCAGGTGATTAACAGAAACATGGAAGGATGACGTCTTTGGTGACCAAAAGCTTCGCTCCTGCCCAGCGTTCCAAAGGCTTTAATCAAATAATGGGTTTCTTTGAAACGGTCAACCTGGTGGTGAAAAAAAAAATAGCTGGAAAGATGGAAAATAATCAGATTTAAGTGTTAATGGTTAACCCTGAACTAATTGCTGCTACTTTATGCTGCTGTGATAAAGCGCAGCAACAGAGGGCATTTTTATTCATGGCAGCTTAACCTACAAGGCATTAATCTCGCATCAGGCAGCCAATGACAACAGATAGAGTGTTTGCGTTGTGGTGGTCAAGGGGGTTGTTTCTAAACTCCACTGCCAAAGAGGGGTTGAAGTCAACGAAAGCTGCACCTGCCTTCCACCTCCTCAGCTCCGATAAGGAGAGCATAAATGCAAACTCCAGTGTTACCACAGCTCGGCTTGTTAAGGATTTAGGGGCTGAGAGCTCAGCTCCTGTTTAGGCACCTAAATGAAGTGGGCAGATTCTTCATCAGAGAGCAGTAGCGCCCACGGAGAACAATGACGTATTATCCTCTCTCCCTTCCCCCGCTAATATCAAGAGCGATGGATGAAGGCTCTTCTTGAAAATCTGGCCCCTAAAATCTGGATTTTCAGCCTTCATTTTATACCCTCCCCGATTTGGATCTGCCCAGTCACTCCAGATGTCATAGGGTGAGAAATTCTTCTTAACAAGTCTGAAAGACTAACTTAACATGGGGCCTGCCCCAGTCATTTAGCACAACGGATTTGCCACTTTGCACTAAGTGCCCGGGTGTTACAAGCAACAGCTATTTAAATTCACCTTTGATTGATATTTCAGTAAAGAATCTACATTTCCACAGGGCCTTCCATCCTGAAGGGCCGCAAAGGTGTTAGCTATAGTCACAAGATCACTAACATGCAGCTACTTCTGGGGCAGAGCTGGAGAAGAACACAGGACAGGTACATTTTTCCACAGACATTAACTACACCCACTCTAACTGTGCATACACACGGTATACTGCACCCTCAATTAAGTCAAACATGTTCTCTCTTGATCGTTTGGAGGGAAATTGGGGGTTTTGGCAACAGGTTTTTCCACAAAAAGAAATGCATTTCCTTTCCACAGAAGATTGTTTTTTCACTGAAAAATTTTAGCAGAAAACGTAAAATGTTGATGAAAACAAATGGGGCACATTTTTGTTTTTTTGGCATTTCACCTAAAACTTTCTGTGGGGAAAAATGTTCCAGACTAACCCTCAATTTACAGACACTTTTTTGTAATTTTTCAGCCAAGAGGAAATCTGCATGGTCATTTTACAACCCTCCTTCCAAAACCAGAGGTTAAAATCCTGCACGCCTGAAAGAGAGCGGTGTCCCTTGTTCAGAGGGTGGATGCTCACCTCTGGGTGGGGTGTGCGGAAGGAACAAATAGCGACCCATGAATAAGGTCTCGCATAACATCTAGCACTTCCTGCTGCTAGTCAGCCCAGAAATATGCCACAAGCAACCTCATACAGAGAGAGAGAGAGAAATTTGGGGCCTTTTGCTTCTGACAAGAACCAAGAAAGGTGAGCAAACACAAGCTGGAGTGAGTCACCACAACTTCTACAAGCCTCAGAAAAGGCTGAGTGTGAAGTGAAGACTAGAGGAAGAGGGGTTGGGAGAGTGTTCAGGCCAAACTAGCCATCACCTCCCCCACAAGACAAGAAAACACTGAATTCTTTGGAGGACACACAGGACACAGCTCTTAAAAATCATCTTTTTAGACTCCTTTCCCTCCTTGTGGCCGACAACCAGACTAGAGAGGCAGGATGCTTGGAGAAAGAACCAGGCAATCCTTTGCCTCATGGACTCTCTGCCCCACAGACCCTGGAGCTCCCCTCACCACAGCCCAAGGTTTTGCTTGTACACGCTGTCCCAGACTGCCGGAAGAAGGCACCCTCGGAGTCTGTGTTTATTTTGGTTTCAGCCAGCGTCAGGCTCTGTGTGACATACACAAGCCGGCCTTGTGTAGCTCCTGCAGGGGAAACAGGCCTGAAGTATATTCTGCCAAACCGTCGGCTAAAAGCTGAACATTCAGGCTCATTCAGCACAAGTCGCCCTTGCTCCTCCCCTGACCATTTGCTCTCCGTTGCAGATTTCACCTTTGTTAAGTGTATCGCAGAGCGGGCGCATCACTCAACAAGTTCACTCGGCTGGTCAATCACAGAAACGTTTTCCATTCCCTCAAGTGCCCTGTGGTTATATGACCTGGGTCCATGCATTGGACACTAAGGACAGACATTACATCCTGCAAAGTTAAGCAGCAGTGCAGAAAGACTTCAATGAAGGCAAGAGATCTGGCAGCAAAACCTACATTCTGTGTGCTATTAAAGAGAGAGGACTACTCATTTAAATAAGCACAGAGAAAGTAGTTTGAGTCTCTCCGTAAAGATGGTTCTAGCATCAAGCATGAGGACCTCAGATGCCCCAAATCTTGGGTCTGATTCAACTACGGGGTTTTGGCTTGGCCCATTATAAAAACCAGCAAATAGCTGCAAAATGTGGATGTATATTCCACACTCAGTCACAAGGGTGTGTATAACTAGGGTTTGGCTTTAAGACCAATGGACGTGGTAGATTCTCCACACTTGGATTCTACCAGTCATGACCGAGGGTCTGGATGACATGCTCCAGTTCAACCACCAGTTATTGGGCTTGATGCATGAATCAATGGGTGAAATTCTGCATTATGCAAGAGGACTGCATGGGCCCTTCTGGCCTTTTGTTGTTCCAGGGAGGGAGAGAGCAAGCTCACTTTTATTAGCTGCTAAAAAATAAACTGAGCTGTCTTGCCCACCTCCCCGTCCCCTGTCCTCCCCTCACAAACCAAGTTGATTGCATTCCTTTCTCTAGTCTAAATGGAGCTGGCATTTTCATCTAGGACTGGCAGGATGGCGTTGGGGACAGGGCTAGTAGGTAACCCTGCAATGGGAGCATGTGCAGATGCCGCTTTGCCAGAGATGCTGAAGCTTTAGTTTTGGGAAGCAGGGTGCGGTTTGTTATTAACCCCCATGAGATTTTATCTCCGGGAAGAGGATTTTTAGTTTCTTGATAACATCATGGGAGTTTTCGATTGCATGTTAAAGAGCTAGATGTTTTTAATCCAGAGGATTGTCTCCCACCAGATCACCAAAGCAGGAACATCAGCGCATGGATATCTGGTTCCAAACATCCCCAAGTTTCAGGCAAGTGGGGTGGATCTGATGTGGGATTTTGGCCCAGGCTCATCTCTAGTAAATTGAAAGTTAAATGCGAGACAGCCACTCTTCGCACTACTTCAGCTGAAGATACAGAGGCAGAGACTTAACCGAGGAAGGCATAGAGTGAGTCCGCATCAGAGCGAGGATTAAGCCTCAGGAATTCCTCTCTCTTGCTCCAATACTCAGTTCTAGACCACGCCTTCCCCAGGTATCTAACAACATGACCCAGCCCAGTGTTTGTATAAAAATAAAGTAGAGCTGTTGCAAGTTTAAAAAAAAAAATTAGGAGCCAGATTAGTAGGAGCCATTGGTCAGGACCCGTTTGGAGCTGGGTGCCAAGTGAGTCTTTACTCTGAGTTGGGTCCAAAGACAGGCCTTGAAAAGGGCACTGTACGTTTTTCATTTCCAAGAGAAGCTTTCCTGCATGTTTGCGTTGGCCCTTGGGATGCCACGATCCGATCACGGTGTAGCGCTTGCTGGCATGCAAGCTGCACTACCACTGTCCCCATCCCAGACATGAGCTGGAAAGTCAAGGGACACTAGGCTGGTGTAGTAAAAATGAATTTTTCTACATTTTTTATTTCTTCTATCATGAAGTTTCAGCCATTTGAGTATTTGCATAATACAACCATATTGCAGGGATTCAATTCCGTAAAAATCTACACCACAGTATTTCGGCAGCTGCTGAACAGCAGAGTAGCGTCCAGGACAGGGTGACTGAGCTAGAACCAGTTGCATTATTGTTCCACCTTTTCCCATGAGACACACCTCCAAGAGTTATTTCATTCTTGTGCAGCCACAGTCTCTCTTCTGGAGTGGATGCAGTGCAAGAGACTGGGAGCATCGTGCAACCTGAGAAGTAGTGCTATTAAACAGGAGCCCAGTTCTGCACATCTCAAACTCCGGGGGGTCATCCCATTGGCTTCAGCGGAAGTACTTGCATGAGAAAGGGTTGCAGAAGTGGATCCTAAATAAGTAAGTTGGTCTGATAAGTGGGAACAGACAGGGGAATGACTAGTCCAGACACTGTGAATTTTCTCTCTTGGGCAAGTTAAAGGGTAACTAGAGTTTACAAACCATGATGGATGATGTAATGGTCCATTAGCTTCTGCATTAGGCGGATACCCGTCTCTCGGTCTGGTGCTTCCTTGTGGTCAATCAGCCAGTCTGTAAGCTCCTTTGCAACAAAGCAGTTGGGGTACGTTCGAAGGTGGTGGCGCCTGTCCTTAATGAGCTTTCCATCATGAAGTCGAAGCCTAGGATGAGAGAACACTATGAAGTGTATGTGTGTAGTTTCAGAGACATTTTAGATTACATGCCAGTGGTGGATGTGCCACCATAGGCTTGGAGATGATGATAGTTTAGGCAAGAGTCTGGATGCTTAACTGCACCTCTTTGAATTGCAAGGTTGTCTTAGTTCTCATAAGGTTGCTGTCTGGTGAGTTTGCTGGTACCTTCCACTGATAGTCCTGACCAGAACACAGAAGGAAAAGTAAAGTGAAAGTTGTGACCCTCAAAAATCCATTCACCCTGGATTTGGTTTGAACTAGTTCTTATTTTGCCTAAAATCAGCTGATCTTTCCCGAATACTTCACAGTAAACAAATATGCTCGTAGGTATGCAATGTAAGAGGAGACATTACCAGATGCTATTTTTTTCTGTCTTAAAACACGGGGGAATGATTTCTTTGATGACCGACCATAACTGCTCCAAAACTTAGAGGTTGATTATTCCCCACCGCCATCACACATACTGCATTGTTAAATTTTACCATCATCCACACTAGTCTTAGTCCTGCACAGCATTCTGGGGGTTATTTTAACATTATTTAGAAAATACACAGCGGCTGAGTGAGGTTTGTGAAGAAAAGCAAGAAGAAAACTATCACTCATGCTTGCCCCAGCTCTGCTCATCATCACCAGGAAAGCAAGTCCTAGAGGTCAGCTATAGTATTCAGCACTAAGCATCAAACAGTAGCAGGTCACGTTGGGTTGGGATGGGAATGTCAAAAAGCAACACTTGCTTTTGCTGTATGTATTTGACAAGGACTAATACAAGGCAAATCACTTCAGGCAGTTATGAATTCCTACACAAAAAACTTAAATGGCACACATTTACCAGTCTGGAATGAATGTCTTATATGCATGGAATACCAATATTAGAAAGTTAGATTCTGTATGAGATACTTCCATCAACAAAGAGTCTGGTCTAAAAAAATTAAAAGAAAATAATGAATATCTTTTAGAACAGACAATGTCCAATCTAGTCTGGTTTAGATAGTCGGGGAGATGGGGGGAGTGGTGGAAAATACAACTGGGACATATGCAACTCTTGGGGCCCATCCCTGCAAAACCTCAACGTCACAATGAGTTTGTTACTTCAGTGGAAATATTTGCGTGAGTAAGGGTTATTCATATGATTAAGGCTTTGAATTTTGTAATGACCTTCACAGCTGAACAGGGTCACCAATCAAACAGATCTTGTATTCAAGCCAAAACCAAGTGGCAAGGACAAAACCAAAGGTATCAAACTTGGCAAGCATTCTGCCTCAGTCATTACTGTTTCCAAAATGTTAACGCTGGAGAATGCACAGGGCATGAATCCTACCTGAACAGGAGCTGTCTGATAATATCATTTGTTTAACACCAAGATGTTTATAGTTTCAAAACATTCATTATAAGACACTCTTGCCCAGGGCCAATATATTCTGCAAGGACATAAATCATGGAGCATTTCTTTGTTTAATGCCTTCAGGTGAGTTTTTCCCCTGCCCACAACAGAACTTTACATAAATTCTATTAGGTGTCCCATAGATCATTTTCTATACAAGACAATGCTTTGTCTAACAAATTGTAAGAAGCACACAAACAATTCCCACCTCACCACATACTATGCTCTGGAACCTCCCAGTTCCATACAGTATTTATGTTAAAGGATTAAGGGAACAATAGAACCTCAAAAGTCTGCAGATCGTGAATTATTGGACAAAGGAGGGTTTAATAATTGATGATTGCAGTTAAGACTGCCAATTAAGAATGAGAATGGAGACCTGTCTGCCCTCTTGGCATTTTGCATATTAAGGGACTTGTGTCTAGCCAGCAAAAATTGCACCTGTAAATGCTGCTGTGCATGCACAATCATCTGACTTGCCAGCGCCAGTGCAGCACATGCCGGCCCCAGAGTGGGATTTGTGAATGTAACCAACGTGAACGTGCAGAAGTTGTGATGCTCTTTAGGTGGCTGCATTCAATAATGTGGCCCATAGTTATCGGCGGGAAGGTCTGGTAAAAACTCTAGTCCACGTCTGTCAGCTGCTCATGTAGCTCAGCAGTAGCAGGTGTTAAGATCAACAAGGTCAGAAAATTGAAACTTAGTGAAACTCTGAGGCTCGAGAGCTTTCCAGGGTTGCTCCTCCCATTAGCTGCCTTTGGACTTTCCTGTAGGCCTCTCCAGTTTTCTCCACCTCATGAAAGGGCCCCATCCACAGTGAATGCAATGGATGCTGGTTTGAGGCCTTGTCTATACTACAGGGGAAATTCGATCTAAGCTACGTAAGAGTTACATGAATAGCGTAACTCAAATCGACGTAGCTTAGATCTACTTACCGCGGAGTCCACACTACACGATGTCAATGGGAGATGCTCTCCCGTCGACTCCCCCTACTCTTCTCGATCCGGTGGAGTACAGGAGTCAACAGGAGAGTGATCTCCAGTCGATTTAGCGGGTCTTCACTAGACCCGCTAAATCGACCGCCGATGCAATGATCGCCGCTCGTGGATCCCCTGGTAAGTGTAGACAAGCCCTGAGTGTTAAGTACTTTCCAGTTCCACAACCAATAACTGGCCCAACTGCATCCTCCCCGCAAAACAAAGCCTCAGTCTGAATCCCAAAAGCTCTGACCTGATGCCACCAAATTCAACATGAAAACTGGAGTCTTTGTGTAAGGCAAACCTGGACATCAGCAGCATCTGGGGCCCACAGCTGTCTAAGACCCACCGCTGGATCAGCAAAGGCACCAGAGAAAAGGAGACAGTGCGAGGAGGGAGCCGTGCCGTGCTGAGAGGATGTGTGTTCCACTTGAGGACCAAGGAAAGCTTTGAGATGGGTTTTTTTCCAAACTGGTTTGCTCAGCCTTACATTAGAAGCATCCCCAGAGTTAGTACCACTACATGAGGGCATAAGCACAGTTTCAGCCCATGAACCCTGCATTTTTTTTTTTAATTCTGTGAGCATGCACAGGGCCCCCTAGTGCACCACAGAGAGGCAAGGAAAGCAGCCCAGTAACCCAAGGGATTTCCCAGTCAAGAAGTTCAGGTAGAGTTCAGGCCTGTATTGTATGGACTGAGATATCCTGCTTTCCGATGACCAGCCAACAAGGATCAAACCCGTATGTTCTTGTTCAGCTTTTTATTCTGTTTTCACTTGGAAGTTTTGTCCAAGCAAGAAGTGAGCAAACATTTTAAGTCCCAAATTTTCTCTCAAGAGAATAATCTGCCATGCAACATTGAGAATTGCCTTTTATTTTAGGGGTTTGGAGGGGCCGGGGGGAAGCATCCTGTCAATATGCTATCAGCATTGTATGCCAATTTTAAAGTCCCCCCCTGCCCAGCCCACCCGCTCCATAAAGAGGTAACCAAAATGTTATCTCCTTAGTACACAACAAGAGAACTACTACTTTATAGGAATGTTTCTTATAGATAAGAATGAAACCAAGAATACTCTATTGTTATCATGACTCTGAAGAAGTCTGTATAACCCTTATATATTGTCTTGGATATGAAAACACGTAGAACCCAAAGCCACACAAGGATGACGTCAAACTGAAATTAGTTGGAAAAATTGTTTCTGGTTTTGTAGCATTCGGAAGTTGTTTCTGGTTTTGCAGTATTCATTTTTCACTTTTTAGAATTCTGCAAAAACTGTTATACAAATATCGTTTAAAACAATCCTCCCGGTTTCTGGTAAATAAAACATTTGAACAATGGTTTATATAGGAAATATTAAATTTAGATAAAACAAATTGAAGAGTTAACAGTGTCACAATTTTTAAAGCATTTTTGACTAAGTAATTTGGTTCAAAAATTTTGACCAGCTCTAACTGTTACCCCAGAAGTGAATGCTCCCAAACTTTGGGGGAATTCAGCATTGAGTTTGAACACTGAGCCTCAGACCCATCTCTCATGTATAATGACTAAGGTTCTAACTCTGCTGTACTGCACGTAGCTCTGAAACAGTGATGACCTATGTTTTCAGTGTGCTGTACCTATTAATTTCTATCAAGTCCACCATACTGCTCTCAGAATGACTGCAGCATGTAACAGAAGACACACAACACGCTCTCATGTACACATTACTTGTGTTCTTTTTGTTGTTTTCCTTAGTCTAAAAAGGAGATTATACACATTTTGCTCTTTTTGTATGGAAAGAGGTAACACCGAGTATATACCAACAGGCCCTTTGAAGAAATCATTTGACACGTACATGAAGAGTAAGTATATTATCTTGAGAAAAGCAAATCTAGCTGAAACTCAGATTGACTGATAGTTATCTTGCTTCCAGATAAAGATTGCTAAATAAGGGTGTGTAATATGACATTTAGACTTTTTCTTCTACATGCCAAAAACCATTCGGGTTCTGCCAAAAACACGAACAAAAGCCCCCAGAATAATACAAGGAGAAACTGGCTGCTAGAACACAAAAGTCAACAGTTATGAAACACTTTTCCTTTTTGGCTGTTGCTGCCCGTTCATTTGTTTTAGATGGGTTGGTTGGGCAATCATGATGTTTCTTTGTCAAGGTCACTAGAGGGACACCATTATTCATGCCCTGTGACCTTGTTCAAAGCAAATCCACAGCACTTTAAAGAGGGAGAGCGGGGGTGGACATCAAGTGTTCTGTACGTTTATTCATGGGGATTTTTGTTTTCTTTAACATACAAGAGCTCACTAAACTATGGTAATTCTTTAAACACAGAACAGATAATCCACTGTCATAGGTTTTGGGGCTCAGACAGTTCTCAATTATCCTCTCCTGATGAGAGAGGCTCCGATACTTGAATCCAGCTTTCCTTTGATGCTGGTTTTCTTTCTGTACTCTTAATTTTTCACCCCTTGTAATGAATTTAGTGCTCAAAGGTTTCAGATTGACAGAACAATACCCCAATAATGCAATAGGGTGGGTAACTGGGACTCCATGCACGCACAAGAGTCCATGCCTACAAATCTGATTGCAGGATCAGAGCCCTAGAGAGAAGTCCTCCATCCACAGATTCAGTACGGGCAATGGCCGTTCCAGCTTCTCCACACTATTCTTCTAGTGCCCCTCACAGCTAGAGTGGCTCAGAAAACACTATATATAATCTGTGAACATTTTTGAAAGAAATGAACGTCTGTTTTTTTGCTCAAGATCTGCATAGAGACTTGCAAATTTAAAAAAAAAAAAAGATTTGAAGGTTTTTAGTTTTTTCATAGAAAACCTGGAAAAAGTTTGAACAAGGACATTTTCCATAAAAGTTTTCAACTTAAAGAAAGGCCATTTATTGATAGGAAAATAAAGTTGTTGAACCATCAATTTTAACTAGCTCTATTCAAAGAATGTCTGGAGAAAACACGTATAATGTTGTATTTCATCTTCATGTCCATATAGCTCAAAGTTTTCAAGATTGACTAGTAATTTGGAAAAACCTCAATATTTGGGTGCCCAACTTGAAAGGACCTGATTTTCAGAAAGTTGGGCCCCTAACACTGTTTCCAGGTGGGCTCCTCAAAAATTGAGGCGTCTAAATATCACCAGTTGCTTTTGAAGATATTGGCCATCATCTGAACCTGTTGATAACTACTAAACAACTATAACCTTTATCCCTGTGGTTTCTGGGCAGACTGTCCACTAGGAATTGGACTACTATTTCTCAACTCATTTAAAATAACCTACTGTACATCTCTAATGAAACTGAAATCTGTATTGAGTCCCTAAATAACTCCAAAAATGTTACCAACATGATAGTTTCTCTCCTTCCAAATTTACTCTTTAACCCTATATTTTACATGCTACACCAAAAGGTTTTTGCAGTTCTTGCATTGGGTCACTTCCAGTCCCAGTGAGAGATTAATAATGCCAGACTATGCTGAGTTGAACACCTGCTTGTTTGCAGGGGGAATGGTATTCACGTGGTCTTGCAGCTGAATCATAGGCTTTGTCTTCATTATTAAAATAAAAAAAGGGGGCATATTATACATCCCCATGTCCCTTCTGACCTTGAAATGTATGAACTCTATATGGCGACAAGGCACTGGTAAATCTTACTTTGATGTAGCTAGTCAAGGTTAACCCTGTACCACTCACCCATTGTTTACCTTGACTAGCTACATGGAGATAAAGACTACTTGTCTTATCTCCACTAGGGTTTTACATTGAGATAACTATCTTGTGTCAGTTCTCTCAATAAAAATACCCTTTGTTTTTGCTGTAAGACATAGCCTTAATATAAACTGAACCAATAGAATATCTTACGTTTACATAGCGTCTTCCATCCAAAAAGGCTTTACAGACCATAGGCCACGTTCTGCCCTTGACTGTTGGAGTGAGGCTCCCATGACACAGTCAATCTTTCAAAGCAGAGTTCCCAGTCACTGAGGCAGGGCCGGCTCCAGGCACCAGCCTGGCAAGCAGGTGCTTGGGGCGGCCACTCCGGAGAGGGGGGGCAGGTCCAGCTATTCGGCGGCAATTCGGCGGATGGTTCCTCACTCCCGCTCGGAGCAAAGGACCTTCCGCCAAATTGCCGCCGCAGATCGCGATTGCGGCTTTTTTTTTTTTTTTTTTTTT
>NW_020664481.1:6101266-6187947 GCF_002925995.2 Terrapene triunguis
GTTTTTTTTTTTTTTTTTTTTTTTGGCTGCTTGGGGCGGCCAAAACCCTGGAGCCGGCCCTGCACTGAGGACTGGTATAAATGCTCTGTTGTTCTCATGCTCAGCTTACAATGATGTCTTATATTGAACTGGAGAGAAATCCTCTTCTAAGGCCTGGTCTACACTGGGGGGGGGGGTGATCGATCTAAGATACACAACTTCAGCTACGAGAATAGCGTAGCTGAAGTCGACGTATCTTAGATCAACTTAGAATCACTTACTTTGCGTTCTCGCGGCGCGGGATCGACGGCCGCGGCGCCCCCATCGACTTTGCTTCCGCCTCTTGCCGAGCTGGAGTTCACCAGTCGAAGGGAGAGCGATCGGGGATCAATTTATCGCGTCTACACTACATGCGATAAATCGATCCCCGATAGATGGATCGCTATCTGCCGATCCGGCGGGTAGTGTAGACGTACCCTAAGAGGATCAATCTGGGCAACTCCCCTGTTGATCATTACTTTCAGAGGAGAACAAAGTGTGGATCCACAAACCAGTGAACCTCCCCAAGTCAGACTCCGGCATAGAAGCAAAGTCTCTATTTTAGAGCAAAAATTGGCATTTGAAATGTTTAGTAAAACTCCAGAGTGGGTCACTCATGTGGTAGTTCGCTCTAGTTCACACTCCCACAGCAATTAAATGCAGAAGAGTGGCCATGAAAAAAAGGGACAAGATTCTTGTGCAAGGTGATTTCCTTTCTACTGCAGTCCTTCTAGTCAAATACCCTCACATGCTCAGTAGAAGGGGAGGGCAGCCACAGCAGTGCATATATAAACTGGTTTCTAGAGATACAGCTTTGAGCCATAAAGCAATAAAAACAAATTGTGCTGTACTCCCAGTTTGTATGAGCATGAGTACATTCTTGAGGGGAGGGGAGAGGGTTACATAATTGGACCAGCCAGGTTAGAATTGCTTAAGTGACACCAAGTTCCCCCCCCCCCTCCTACTTTTAATTTAGGCACGGGAGACTGAGGGCTGAGTTTCAAGAAGAAATCCAGGCAAGATCAGGCCTGATTTCCAGTCGTAAACTTTCTGTAGTAAGGAAACCCCAATACTCTGATTTTCAAGGCCAGATGGGACCATCATGATCATCTAATCCAACCTCCTGCATAACACAGACCAGAGAATTTCACCCAGTGATTCCTGCAAAAAAACACACCAATAAGTTTGTGATTGAAGTACAGTGTGTCTTCTAGAAAAAGACATCCAAGCTTGATTTAAAGCTTTCAAGTGATGGAGAATCCACCATGCCCCTTGAAGGGCTGTGATTTTCAACAGGGACTAGCGATTTTTGGTACCTCCATTTTGGCATGCCCAAATAAACACCTTAAATGGGCCTTATTTTTGGAAGTGCCCAGCACTTTGTTTAAGGTGTCAAGTTCAGCACCCAAATAAATCCTTATTCCCTTTTGAAAATCTTGGCCAATCTGTGCACCCGTTTGCATTGTGGCTTTGTTCTTCGTGGGAGTGAATCTTCACTTCGTACCCTCTTTGTTTACCATGAAGTAAATCCATGAACAACTTTTTAGTCCACGCGTGCTCAGTCCAGCTCAAGTATATAATAGAGAAGGGCTTGTCTACACAGGAAAGTTAATTTGGGTTAAGGTAGGGTGTGAATTGAAAGCATAATAGCGATTCCAGGATAACTCCGTGCGTAGACAAGCTATTTGTTGCATACAGTTGGTAATGACTAAAGCCATGTCTACACGAGCGAGCTTATAGTGCACAGCTGTACTGATGCAGCTGTGCCACTGTAAGATCACTCCTGTAGCTGCTCTACACCGATGGGAGAGAGCTCTCCCATCAACAGAATAAAACCGCCAAAATAAAAACAGCGGCAGTAGCTATTCGGCAGGAGAAGCGTCTCCCACCGACATAGCGCGGTGCACACTACCCCTTATGCTGCCGAAACTTAGGTCGCTTAGGGGTGTGTTTTTTCACACCCTGAGCGACATAAGTTTTGCTGACATAAGTGGCAGTGTAGACATGGTTAACTGGCCTCTTCTATAGAGCACCCCATACGCTGATTTTTGCTCTCCGATATATACACACAATGCCCAATAAGTCAATGGAATTTGCATGCACATATACAAAGGAAGAATGAGAAGAGACACAAGGGATGTAAAATAAACCTAGCCTTGTAAAACGTGCTGCTGAGTTACTATTCAGAGACAAGTCTCAGAGGGGTAGCCGTGTTAGTCTGGATCTGTAAAAAGCGACAAAGAGTCCTGTGGCACCTTATAGACTAACAGACATATTGGAGCATAAGCTTTCGTGGGTGAATGCCCACTTCGTCAGAGACTCTTTGTCGCTTTAATCAGAGACAGGACTTCACTTAGTCAAGAAGAAGGAGATCACTAAGAACTGCCAACTAAGTACCAAGAACACATTAGAAGGGGACCACACCATTCTGACTGCCTCCTTCTGCTGGTCTGAGGGTCACTCCACTCTTCATGCCTTGCTGCACAGCACAGGGGAGCATAGGATTCCAGAGGACTAGAAAAAAGAAGGAGTCTTGGTGGAGTTTGTTTATATATCTCGCAAGCAGCTATTTCTGGCTGGGAAAGCTGTTTTGACACCAAACCGGCTCATCTCAACAGCCAATCCAAACTGAGAGCAACTGTGAACTTGTCAGAAGCCAAACAATCCTGACGGTAGAGCAAAGATTTGCACAGCCAAACCCAGAACTAGGGCAGGGACATGTGGAGTCAAGGGAGGAGGGGGAGTGTATATAAAAATAGAATAGGACTGATTAATCTTATTTAGTTATCAAAGTTCACAGAAGAAAAACATCAGCCAGTCAGAACCCAGCTCATTCTTAAAAGTACAGTAGTCTCTTCCACCACTTATGGAGGAGTAACTGGGGTTCAGTGGGCGAGCAGACTACAGAGCTCTGCTCCAGTTCCCTCTGCTATGGCCTCAGGCAAGTCGCTCAGTCTTTCTGCCTCAGTTTCCCCATCTATAGCCACCTGCCTGACAGAGGGTTGGAAGGAGAAGTTGCCTGTAATAAAGGGTGCGACACATATGCCAAGTTTGGAACTCACGATTGGCCCCTGGGTGCAAAATGCTAAGCCAGATTCACATACCTCAGCATTGGCCGCTTTGATTTTGCTCACTTCTGGTCTCAACTGGACTATTACAGACCAGCTGCTGGCAGGGTGGGGGGAGTAAGAAAAAAAGGGGGAAAGTCAGCTGATCCACAGTGGAGTCCTTCTCCCTCCTCACCCCAAAAGGAGGACTCTTCACTCACCAGTCATACACACTTTCTCTCACTCTCCCCCATCCTGCCCCCTTCTTTTCTGCCATGCTGCACAAAGCAGCAGGGCCACCCAGAGGATTCAGGGGGCCTGGGATCTTTGGCGGCAGGGGGCCCCCGCCGCCGAATTGCCGCTGAAGACCCGGGGTGGAAGGACCCTCCGCCGCAGGTCTTCAGGGCACTTCGGCGGCGGGTCCCTGGAGCGGAAGGACCCCCCGCCGCCGAACTGCCGCCGAAAACCCAGAGTGGAAGAAGCTCTGGGGGCCCGGGCCCCGCGAGAGTTTTCCGGGGCCCCCGGAGTGAGTGAAGGACCCCACTCCAGGGGCCCCGAAAAACTCTCATGGGGGCCCCTGCAGGGCCCGGGGCCTGGGGCAAATTGCCCCACTTGCCTCCCCCCACTCCTCCCCCGGGCGGCCCTGCAAAGCAGGGAAGCAGCCAGCCGGGGTTCTCAATGAGAGGAAAGGAGAAAAAAAGAGAAGTAGCTTCTGGATTCTTCAAGAGCATCCCAAAAACAAGACTGCAGCAGCAAGAGTATTAGCTCCTGACTGTGTACCACACCTGCAGCACCTTCCCTTCCACCGAGACAAGCACTGAGCACGCTTTGGAATCTTGTTATCTGCAGTCAGTTCCATTTGTCCATAGACGCAATAGGGCAGAGCAGGGGTGGCCAACCTGAGCCTGAGAAGGAGCCAGAATTTACCAATGTACATTGCCAAAGAGCCACAGTAATACGTCAGCAGCCCCGCATCAGCTCCCACCCACCCCTGCTCCCAGCACCTCCCATCCACCAGCAACCCTGCTGATCAGCGCCTCCCCCTCCCTCTCTGCACCTCCCGATCAGCTGTTTCATGGCGTGCAGGAGGCTCTGGGGGGGAGGAGCGAGGGCATAGCAGGCTCAGGGGAGGGGGCGGGAAGGGATGGAATGGGGTCAGGGCCTGTGGTAGAGCCAGGGGTTGAGCAGTGAGCACTCCCCGGCACATTGGAAAGTTGGCGCCTGTAGCTCCAGCCCCGGAGTCGGTGCCTATACAAGGAGCCGCATATTAAGTTCTGAAGAGCCGCATGTAGCTCCGGAGCCACAGGTTGGCCACCCCCGGGGTAGGGTAAATTTGACAGGTCACAGCTGCTGAACTGTATTAAATCCATTTGCTGTTATCCAGGCAACAAGAAACTCAAGCCTGTTGCAAAGAGCAGGTCAAAGATGCAACGAAGCCTGGTCTTCATTGCTCCCCAGCTGGGAGCAGGGCTCACCTTCTCTGACCTGATGTAATGTTTGCATCCCAAACAGCAGGTGAAAACGTCGCCTAGGGTAAACTAATCTCTCTCAGCTCCCCTACCTAGCTCATTCCCTTTCACTCTTACACCAGCGCCTGGTGGCTTTGTTTTATACATGTTCCATCCCACCTGCTCTCCAGCCCAATTCCCCTCACGCATTATTCTCCTCACAGAAACAGCCGCCATCAATCACGCTCACCTCACACACACCAAGGCAACCCAGACACATCTTGTTCAGGATGAGCTGATGCTGTAATGAGCACACCCTAAAGAGCTCCTTGGGACCCACTCACAACAGCAAAGCTCTAGATTTCTTGGCATCCTTTCTATATTATAGGTTCGTTCAATGAGTGAGTTCAGGCTGGCAACAGTGAGGGAGCTTCCTGAGCAAAGAGTGGTACAAGATGGGTGGCTTGATAGTACAGGTTGTCACACATTTGACCCAAGTTCTCTTCCTTGCTGCTAAGAGCCAGAAAGATCTGATGGGCCATTTAGCATAATAGAGTAGGAGCTCTGCTCATGGGAGGTTAGTCACAAAGTGCAGTAAATTCATGGCCCATATCATGAACATCCCTGTAGAGGACCCAGATGTCACCAGACTGAATTCCCAGGGTAAATTAGATACTGATCCTGCAAGTAGATCCCGGCAGATGCCCCCTTCTACCTGCACAGATATGATTGCAAGTTTGACACCCATAATGATGGTTTTAGTCCCTCCCTGAATATTTGAGCCCAATGTTTTTGACCCTCAAGTGGCACAGGACATGGTGCTTGTTTAAAACATCCCATTACTTGGGATGTTTACAACAAGGCTGGGCAAAGCGCTAGAAAAATATCCTGTCGAGAACAATCCTGTACTGCCCAGGGGATGGGCCATTCCTTAAAGGTCACATTTCTGTGGTGAGCAATTTAAATTATGCAATTCAGTAAAAAGTCCAGCTGCTGTTTCGCTTCCCACTACAGCAGACCTGGGTTCAGTTTCCAAGACTTGGTCCCTCACCGCTTGGACTCAAAGTATTGCAAAGGCAGCAAGCTTTGGCTTAGGGAGGGAAGGGGCCATCAAACAGCAATTCTTCCAGCTACAGAGAGGCCTTGGCAACTCCCAGGGCTAAGAAGGTGGTATCTAGCGACAAGGCAAGGTGAGGTGTGTGGGACGTACAATAACCAGGAGAAGTGGTTGACCCTCATTGTTTTTCTTCATATACACCTCTACCTCGATATAACGCTGTCCTCGGGAGCCAAAAAATCTTACCGCGTTACAGGTGAAACCGCGTTATATTGAACTTGCTTTGATCCACCAGAGCGTGCAGCCCCCCCCCCCCCCAGAGCGCTGCTTTACCGCGTTATATCCGAATTCGTGTTATATCGGGTCGCGTTATATCGAGGTAGAGGTGCAAAGCTTTGATTGCAAGCTCTTTGGGGCACGTGTTGTCTTTTTTGTTTGTTTGTTATTGAGGATCTAGTGCCTGGCACCACGGGCCCTGATGCCATGCTGGGCATTGTAGGCTCTTAGCATAATACAAATAAATAACAAGGATAAGGCCGACACGCCAAGGACCCACTGGAGTAGGGTGCCTCCCTTCCTAACCCAACTAACAGATCCTAAAATTCGCTAGTGACATGAGTTCTGGATGTTTCACATTGCTTAAGGAAGCAAGTTCTCTATTCTCCTCCCAAATAAAAATCTTGGAGCTTAATAAACAGCCTGTGCTCCTGGAGGGAGAGAGATGAACAGGGATTTTTCCATTTAAAAACAAAACAGGTGCCTGTGAAGTGATTATCCCCTTCATTTGCAGGCAGGGAAGGAAAGCATTGGCTCATTCCTAAAGAGTTTTATCAGATACATTGAAGAAGAGATAACAATAAATCACCCTGAATGTGGTGTCAGAATTGGGGCAGTTCAACACAGTGGGTAAAGCGACTGAGGAGCCTACGGTGATGTTTTGGAGACCACACAGACCAGTAAGGGGTTCTGCCTTGTAACCAGGAAGGACTTTGTGCTCTGCAGCTATGGCTCAGATCCCTAACACCAGTAACCAGCCCACAAGCAGAAGGTCTTACCCTGGCTGTCACCAGCCCAGTTACCCTTTGCAGGGTGACACCTACACCCTGTTTTCAGAAGAGACTTGGGCACTTTGCCACCTAAATCATTTTTGAAACTGGAACTTCGGGTAACATTTTCAACAGTGCCATTCTCAAAACTCGCTAAAACTTTCCCAGCCCAGATCAGAGATGCAGCAACTAAAATGATCAGCTAGAAACATGTACGGAAGACCAGAGACCTTGTGTTAGCAGCTCAATGCCACAACTCAGACTCCAAGGCTGACAAGGTGTCCTTCTCTTCAAGGAGTATTGAGCAAAACAAGGGCTAATGTTTGAAAAGCAAACAACGACTAAACAATGAAGAGGAAGCTGAAGTCTGCTTCCTTCCCAGGTGCCCATGTCCTAGGAACTGGTTGTTTTATTTAATGAGGGAAGTTTTTCCCTTCACTTAGGAAGTTTGGGAAGAGAGGAGAGTAAAGCCCATGCTAAAAATCCAGGGGTGATTACTAAAAAGAAACTGATTTTTATAAAAGACAAATCAGGAAATACCTTAGAAGAGAGAGATTTTGGTCACTTGGAATCCCCAGAAGGAAGAAAAGTTCTGCACAGAAACAGTGCTTTGAACCCACAAGAGCTGGGGGTCGGGGGCACGCTAGACAGTTTGTAGCCACAAGCCCACTAATAGCTCTTTTAGCCTCTTATTTCAGCTTCTTTTCATCCTTGTTTCTCTCTTCTCCCTCCCAACCCCCCTGCAAACTGCATTCACCACCTGATTAATAATTACAACCGCTCATTTACATAGGCATATCAGGCCAGAGTTGAGTGACAGCAAAAGCTCCCCCCTCCCCCAAATCTGAGTTCCCCTTACCTCAGCTGCTCTCCTGCAATCATCACCTCTGCTCTGTGATGTCTCTCGGTTGCTTTATTCTTCAGGCTGTTGCTAATACTCTCCATCCTGGCTCAGGCACACATCAGAGGTCGGAAGAGCTTAGCGGTGCTTGGCGTGCGAGCATGTGTGTGCAAACAGCTGCCTCCCAGCTCCAGAGGACCATTCAGGGAGCTCTTTGACAGCTACAGCTGACGTCCCATTTACTTTCCTGCCTTTCTGTTTACAGTATGTGTGACTGCCAGAGTCAACTGATTAGCACTGCCCAGCTCCACTCCTCCTTAGCAGAGCTAAGGCACCTGGTATAGGCTGTTTGCAGCGTCTCCGGGAGAAGATGGGAGGCAGGAAATTCAGGAGCACTCAGGGGGCTGTTTCCAAAGGATGATTTCCTCCCCTCTCCCCTTGACGATGCTCAATCCTGGCTGTGTAACAGGTAGGTGCAGGTACCTAATGTTTTTCTCCTGGAGCATGTCATTTGGAGGTGGAGCCTGCTGCAATCTGATCCTTACTTTGGGTTCCTCCCTTTCTCCCTGCAAACTGCCTTGGGATGAAAGAACCCTTGTGTTGTACCTGGGGAAAGCCAGCTGGCTGCTCCAAGAGGCTCAGAGCCCTAGCACTGCGGCTGCCCTTGGCCTGAAGCTGCTTTAATAAACAACTCTAAAGGTTGAGGAAGAAGGTGTGGTTTTCAATAGGCTGTGGAGTGTGTCTCTCCCCTGAAATCAGGGGGAAACTGCTCATTAAGGAGCTGGAACAAGCTGAGCAAAATCAGAGGTGGGTCCTGCACAAGGGTAATTCACAGGGTTAAGCAGTTTGGGGTTAGCGACAACAGCAACTAAACACCTTGTGATAGACAGGGGTCACCTTCGACCAGGTCTTCCCTCTTCCATCAGGGTTGGTGCCCAGGAGGATCCTCACCACTGCTAGAGCAGAGACTCGGGGTGGAGTCATCCACCTGTAGGCTTCCAGAGAAGCAGCTCCTGAAACCCACAGGGACCTGCATTCCCTAGGGGCTACACAGGAGTGGTGGAAGGCCCTTACATACACACACAGGCTTCCCCTGCCAGAACAAGCCCTCAGGTCCCAGGGACTTGGCACCATGCAGTGGGTACTTTGGGCCCAGCATACACACCATGACAATTAGAGGCCCCAGCCTGAGAATTAAAAAGGAATGTGAACTCTAATAACTCCAGATGCCAGCAGGGCCTTTGCACTCTGCCGCCAGCGGGGGATGAAGTCAGTTGACTCTCACATGAAATACTGAAGCTGCTTTCCAAAGGCTTAGTGGGGCAGAGCCTGGAGCTGTGTATTAACACACACAGGCAAGCCACGCAAACAGCACAGGGAAAGATCTGCCTGAAAGGGTGCCCCTTGACTACGAAACAAGGTGTGTTCTTCTTTGATGGTAGCTTGCACTTGGTAACGAACGTGAGGTACATTCCCAGTGAAGTCAAGGCAGGGTGTAGTTTTCATATGCCTGAGGTGGAGGCAAAGACTCCAGTGGCAGTCTAGGGTTTACCACGACCTGCTCACTCATGTTAAACAGCCTGTGATCTTACCTCACATTTGTTACCTCACATGAGCTAACATGAGGCAAGAACACCCCCTTTTTTCCTACTGAAGACGAGGCCGAAGACGCTCTGGGCACATCTATACTGCAGTCACGGGGTGCAACTACAGCTCAAGTAGATGTTCCCAAGCTAGCTTTAATCTAGCTCCGGCCCTGGAACAATGAAACCATGGCAGCATGCACTTCAGCGTGAGCTAGCCCTGCTGAAACACTGCTAGATTCAAACTACTTCAGGTACGTCTACCTGAGCTGGAATTTCTCCATGATTTCAGTCCAGACAACCCTCAGAGACCACATGCTTGGCCCATTCTCTGTTAGACCTGCTGTCGGTATTGCAAAGGTCTCCAGCAATTTCAGACTATGCGAAGCCGCATGTGCTCCAAGCCCGAGGCGCACTGCAGAAAGTGAAGGATCGTTGACACAGCGTTCGGAACTGCTCAGTTCCCACTTGCTTTTTGTCTTTGAATTTTTTTCTCCTGAAGTAAAGAGGATGAGATCTGTCTGCTCTGCAGGAGGCCCAGTTTGTTCTCTGGGGATATGAAAGATCTCGTAATTAATCCTTGTGGCTTTGGCCAGTATTTCCTCTCCCCCACCTGAGCCTCCCTCACTGGCATGCTGCACACCAGAGGTTGCTGTATTTCTGTGCTGTATTTACAATTTATGAAGCACTTTGGGGATCCTTGGGCATGAACATTTCTATGTAAATATACCATTAAAGGCCTTATATTTCACTAACCTCTAGCCCCCCCATCCAGGAGGGCTGGGTCTGTTTAGATTGTCACAGTGATTTCTGAGGCACTGTGGTAATTTGGGTATAGGCTTAGAAGTCAGCATGCTGTGTCACTGACGCTCTGGTCAGAGGCAGCCTGACAAGGCATCTCTGCCTTTGTAACTGTGTGCACCTGGCTCTATGTACATCTGGCACCTCCCATAACAGGGGTTTTGTCTGTAGCCTGGAGGCTGATCTGCCGCGTGACTCCAGTAGAGACACAAAGCCTCCAGCCAGCAATGTCTACCCCAACTTACTCCAGTTCTTAGATCACAACAGCCCCCCTGGAACTTGTCACTGCCATTCCTCCGGCAAGTTAGAAGGGAACCTGAGGTGCTCCTTTGACCTGGTCGCTGGGCATCTGGTCTCCCCTAGTGATTCCAGCGCCAGCCAGCCTGAGAGTGAAGGACCTGAAGTCTGAACCACTGAAATGATAGAGCAATAGACACCTCACAGACCACTGAGCACAGGATTTTATGGTAACCATGTGGTTTCATTGTTGATTCAGCAGTTTGTATTTTTATTGGAAGGTGTACAGGAATATAGCCAGAAATGACAGAACTATGTGGTTACATAGAGATGATCATAGAAGATCTAAACATAGACGCTGTATCCAAAAATCCATTGTTGTTCCTCGCCCCTAACCCTAAAACAGCTCTCAAATCAATAGGGAGCTTTCGAGTTACAATTTGGCATGTAAGATGTCTCAGGCTGTGGAACTCATTGATTTCCTATTATTCTATTACAAGTAACAATGATGAAAAAAATTAATAGACTGCAGTAATTTATCTTTCAATGACTTCTACTAAATCCCTATGGGGGCCTGGAGTGTACCCTTAGGGCCAAAGTAAGCCTTGATCCCTTGACTTGGTCCTATATCTAGTTTAGCAAAGGCAATCCTCCTCCTCTCTTAGATAGAACTATGTCGTTCTGAATGCAGCTCAGTAGCCTAAAATCAGTCACTAGCCTAGAATCAAATCCCGGGAGTCCAAAATCAAAGTTCATAAAGCGTTTCCTCATACAATCAGGCACCAGCTGCATTTATAACAAAGAACTGCAGTAACACTTTGCCCCTTCAAATACTAAACTGGGTGATCTCCTTGTTTGCAGGTCTTAGTAACTAAGGCACTGATCTTGCAAAGACTTAACACTCATGCTTAATTTTGTGCACATGAGAAGTCCTACTAAAGTTAAGCATGTGTTAGATTGGGGTCTAATTGGCAAGAAAAGTAAGCCCACATGGCTCTCTCACTGCCCATGCCATGATATTTGCCTATGCTGTGCCACCTGTTTTTGCCCTTTAACATCTACTCCCAGGGAGGGATACCACCTCAGCTGCTGCTGGCCTTTCCCATCATTACCAACATCTTTTCCCAAACTTTGGGCAGACACAGAAGCAATGCTATTCAGTCTGCAAAGGTCAGCAGAAGAAGAACCAGGAAGTAGTTAATGAAAGTTGTTGTTGACATTGGATGTACATGCAATTATATTCCCTTCATCTCAATCAGGAGTGAAAAATATTCGCTGGCAGAAACAAGCAAAAACCAAGAGACTGATACAGAGGGAAAAATCTTGCAAAAGAAAATGTGGGGAGGATAGGACAGGGAGTGAGCCACGTCAACTAGGGAGACTTTTTGCTTCAATTAGAAGCCTAATAAAGCTGAAGTAGTAATAAACCAGATGCCAGATTTAATTAGATCAGCTTAGGCAGCAGTTCACCATACAGGAACTGGGTAGCTAATATCCCCACCAGAGCACTAGCTCTGTGACATTGATGATTGAGTGTTCTTCTTTGACGGAGAATACAGCCATCTGTCTGAACTAGGTCATTAAACTCAACCTCACCCCTTGCGCTGTTCTGCTACAGACTGAAGTTTGCAGCTCAAGCACATTTGTATGATAGTTCTGGACCAGATGACCACCAGGTCCATCCCCCTCATGTGCCAGATCTCAAAATCATGATTACATTTGATTTCTAGAAGAATTTGACCAGGAGGAAGGGAGAAAATCTGACCAAAGGAGCTACTCTTACTTAGATTAGGTCCCACTACTTATCAAGATAGACGGTGACCTTAATGCTAACTTCAATTCTTCTTCACTGCAAGAATTGAGCTTGGTGAAAGCTCGGCTAAGCAGCGGTAGTCCATTCACCCTTGGGCACGGCCAGTTGCTTTATGCTGTCTTTGATAGCTTTCTGTGCGGGGTTCTTAAATTATTGAGATGAGCCAAAAAAGAACTTCCCAGTCATTCATAAACACAAGCTATTGATTTATTAATAAATAATAAACACATATTTATATATTTAATTGATTTCTTGATGACAGACCAAGCAAGCAAAGTATGGGAGGCTTCAGGAGTGGGATAGCCAGCAGGGATGGTTGATCATACATGACGAGGTCATAAGACCCAAGAAGTTAGAAAGAGAAAAGTCCTATTGGATCCTCTAGGCCTAGATGCTCAAGGTGCTTAGGAGCCTAACTGCCATTGATTTCAATGGGAGCTGAGTGCCTAAATACCTTTGAAGATCTGGGCCCTAGTTCATCCTCTTGGGCTTGTTCCCGTCAAACTCTTCTCTGGTGTTCTGTGTAGTCTAATCTAAGATGTCCTCAGCCATGCAGTTTCCACCACTTTCCTTTGGAGACTGTTCCGCAGTTCACAGATCTCCTGCTCAGGAGATTCCTGGGTGATATCAGGCCAAATTAATCCTTGGTATAACTATACTGATTTGAGTAGAGTTACCCCAGGGATATATTTTAGCCTAGATTCTTCATTTAGTTTGCATAACTTCTGCTCAGCTCCTCCTCATGCCACCCGTTAATGCTGCTTCTTGCTTGGCATTCACACTCTTCAGACATCTGTAGATAGTTGTCACATTCCCCCACTAGCTCTAGCAATAGTCATGCTATTATCCCTATTTATGTTAACCTTTCCCCCCATATTAATCCCCCTAGACCGTCAGTTGTGGTAGTGGTTCTTCACCAAACATCTCCCTTCCGACACTGAGGTGCCCAGGAATGCAGCATTCCAAGTGTGGCTTCAACACAATTCTATCTCCTCTCCCTTTGTTACAACTGACTACCCGCATCAACTGACAACCCGCATCCCTTTGTTACAACTGACTACCGCAGTTTTGCTGTCGTATCGCACAGCCAATTGCGTATCTTAATAATCCAATTTGATGACCACAATGCATTGTATGCCTGCTGAGAGGTTCAAAGAGAACGAGAGTCCACCAGAGCCATCAGAACTTTCTTCCTTTATCTCCCAGAGAGTCCACTCATTTATTTAAAATTAACGTTGCAATAAACAGGTTGTTTTCTTTTTCCAGTGGCCTAAAACATCAGCAGAACGTGAGGAGGATAACAACACCGAGCTCCTTTATTCCCTTGTATACCCAATTGCTTAACAACCAATGGCTTCATTCAGTCCATAGAGGCAGCTGAGAGACTGAAGACAGTGCAAACCCACTGGGGATTTTGTATCATTGACACTAATGGAACTACACCAGGGATGAATTCAGACCTTTGAGAGAGAGATGAGCACTTGAGCCCTGATCTGCAGAGTTGGGTTGCCAACTTTCTAATTTCACAAAACCGAACAACCTTCCTCAAGGCCATACCCCTGCCCCGCCCCTTATGAGGCCCTGGCCCCCTCCCTCCATAGCTCTCTCTCTCCCCCACCCTCACTCACTTTCACTGGGCTGGGGCAGGGGGTTGGGTTTGGGAGGGGGTGAGGGCTCTGGGGTGGGGCCGGGGATGAGGGGGTTGGAGTGCGGGGGGCAGGGTGCGGGCTCTGGAAGGGAGTTTGGGTGCAGAAGGGGGCTCAGGGCTGGGGTAGAGGGTGGAGGTGCAGGAGGGGGTGTGGGCTCCGGGAGCGGGCTCAGGGCTGGAACAGGGGGTTGGGGTGCAGGATGCAAGCTCTGGGATGGAGTTTGGGTGCAGGAGGGGGTTCTGACCTGGGGCAGGGGGTTGGGTGCAGGAGGGGGTTCGGAGTACAGGCTCCTGCCGGGCAGTACTTATCTTAGGTGGCTCCCAGTCGGCGGCGCAGTGAGGCTAAGGCAGGCTCCCTGCTTGCCCTGGCTCTGTGCTGCTCCTGGAAGCAGCCGGCATGTCCCAGCGGCCTCTAGGCAGAGGGGTCAGGGAGCTCTGCCCCCTGCCTGAGCCCGCAGGCACCGCCCCCACAGCTCCTATTGGCGATGATTCCCAGCCAATGAGAGTGGCGGGGCCAGCACGCAGAGCTTCTCTGATCCCCTCTTTAGGCTGGGCTGGCCTTGCAGTGGCAGTGTAACTGCAATTTTCATCCACTGTCAGCTGGTGCTGTACACGCAGCCACAGCCCATGCAGACCCTACAAGGTGACTTTTCCCCACCTTTTGGCCCTCCTTATTCTGGGCTAATCCCCCTGGGGCTCCTGCCATAAAACAGAACTGCTCTCATTGACATGGTTTTCTACCCCCACCCACCAACCAGCCCTGGGCTGCTCTGTGCCCACAGCCGCTGAGAATCCCCAGGACTCTATACAATATAGGATCCCTCTCCTTCCCCCAGCACAACACCTGAACCAAGGCAGCCTATGGCCTTCCTACACCGTATCACTGTAATTCTCTGCTCATTGTGTGATATTGGTCCCCTTCTCTACCCAAGCCACAGAGGATATGGGTCTGCTACAGCCCCCTCCCCCCACCCACCCATTATAGAGGCATGGGATTTAGCTCAAGCTGAAGAGAATCATGCTGCCAGCTCTAGAAGTGCCTAGCTCAGCCCTTGGCGCATCAGCCAGGCTGGTGTCCATCACACTTGCACCAGAGAAGTTCTTCCTTGGTTGACTACGGTGTTTGGAGCCTCAGGAGCCTGGCCCAGCAGCACACAGGGGCTGGGCAGAATTTAAATTTAGTTCATCTTCTCCTGGCTGGTTCACCTCAAGCCACTTTCCCTTAGCTACACTGAGCAGAGGGGGCAACCAAGGAGGTGGTGGGGATTCTCCTACCTTGCAATCAGGGAGCCATGGAAGAAGGGACAGTAGCCTCAAGGTAAATGAAACTTTTTACTACACAACCAGGTCCTATGCTGCTCTTTGTCTGACCAATAGGACATGAGGATTTCCTTTGTTTTAATGAAGGAGCAGTAGAAGTGTATCCAGTTGGCTGAATAAATCTAGAGTGGTTACACTGCTCCCGTCCAAGGCAAACAGTGGGTGCAGTCTGGCCAGGCAAATGGACTGTTTGCATCAGAAAGGCCCTTTATATATTTATATTTTTACACACACCTGGCCTAACCTGTGTCCCAATGACCATGCTGCATCCTAAACCCGGGGACACACAGACTCTCCTTGTGCACTTGGGCAGGTTCTTCACCAGTGCCTTAGGATACCTTTAGTAGGGGCATCTTTGCACTTCTATTGTTGCTGGCACTAGCATGATGTTTCAAGTCACCTGTGTGTATTTAGGGCTGGTGAGGGACTCTGATTTAGTGCGCTCAGGGAAGGACTGGGTTTACTGTTACAACGAATGGAGCTGCAGCTCTGGTTAACAGAACATTGGGTGCTGACAACTTGGGACAGCTCAGATCTAGCCCCCACTTTAAGCCAGTGCCTCATTACATTAAACTCACCTTTCCTTGTACTCATCCTAAAGACAAAGCTCATCAGGAGGGTCAGCTTTCATGGTTCAGTGACTTCTATTTTACGGGCATCTGATCCGGCTCCATCATCCTGTGCCAGATCATTGGCCCTACCCAGTGGCTTTGGTTTTTATTTCACTAAACAATTACTGATCGCTAATTGACTCCCCACCCTCCCCGTGAGCAAAGTGCACCCTGCACTGCTGCTGCCAGTGGAAACCACAGGGCAGCTTGCTTTATGGTTCTGACCTCAGGCACTCCCAAGCATGGCCTAAGCTCTGTGCACACCATCACAATGCTAGCCAAGCCAGGGGACTGGCTCGCCCCACGGTTAGAAGTTACAGTCCCCATCACCCTGTAACCAGGTTACACCCGGACACAGTTAGCTCTCATTTACAATACAGCTATGATCCATATTGTAACCATGCCCTCCTACTGTGGTAGTGTAGAGCAGCCCTACGATCCCACTTGCTTTTCCTCTTAGGTGCATTATTCTTCCCTCCAGAGTTTATGCCATTGGGGTATTGCTGATATTTTACCCATCAGATTTTGAACTTCTTCCAGAACAAACAAATTAAAGATGGAAAATATTTAGAGCAAAGCTTTAAGGCAGAGAGAGAATGTTTTGCTGCTATGGTAACCATTTAAGGTACTGCAACACTTGCCAACCGATTTAAAAAAGATTATACAAGAGGAAAGGTTTATTGCATCTCCAAATAGCCTTGTGTAAAGTGCCACATGCATCTAAACTAAACATTAACGTATTCACTTAACCCACAAAAACCAAGGAATTACTGATATTCTCTCTTCACCAATCAGTCCCTAACCATGCAGTTCCTGCTGGGACCAAAGGGGGCACCATTACACAGCAGCTCTGCACAAGAGTGCCCTGATGCCTGGGAAGCTCACCCTAAGCTGCCTGTTGGAGGTGCTGCTACACCCAATACAGGTATCCTACCCACTCCTGCCCTCAAGATGACCCTGGTAAGAGCCACTATCTTTTGGGAAGTGCTCTCTTCCTGATGAGGAGTAAAGCTGAGTTCCTCACACTTTTGGTCATTAAGGACCAAGCTATCAACAAAGTCAGAAGTTTAGTCCCAGGTGCAGTTGCCTGCCTGATCTGCACAAACAAATCCCCAATCTGCATGTTCAATCACAGTAACTGTCTACCCAGTGAGGTACACACATTGTTACATGTCCACCTGGCCTTCTGCAAAATATAGCCCATTGGAGCCCATCACCTTTTTCATAAAAATAAGGGTGTTAACACCATAACCAAATGTGCCCTAAAGACACAGAACGACATTCGTTTTACCTCAAGGAAGCCCACTGCAGTTTCATCATCTTTAGTCCACACTCTGAAGTGTTGCATACTGTGGAAGGCACTGCTAAGCATCTGCTAAGCTCCACTCCAGAGCTAGCTGCATTTTAGGGGTGAGTAACATGAACCTTAGATATACACCTCCCCCCCCCATACACACACACACAGATGTTTAATTAGCTATCAGATGAAACATACTATACAACTTATCATTGTGCAGTCCTTGGATACGATGAATATGCATACACCACCGCAGAGTCATTTCATCTAGGTTTCCTCTCCAGAGGATTTAGCATATCTGAATTTTTCCATTTCAGAGGATTAGTAACCAAATCAACTCATTAGAAATACAGAAGAGACAGAGGAGCCCATGGGTAAAACTGGATGTCTTATTTTGCAGCTCACTATTCTGAACATCACGCAGAAGCTTCCAGCACCCCCGGTTCTATTTTTGAGTGGGGATGAGGGACACACAAGGGAATTGGATGAGCTTGTTTATAAATGATAAATGTGTGAGTCATCAAAATGGAAAAAAAAGGTTTGCTACGCATTTTATTTATGTGACGGCGCTTCAGACACAATGCAGAGGATGCTGCGGACCGGCAAAGTCATCCTTGTCAATGACGGCAAAGTTTGCATTATTATTTGTCCAAACTTTGTTCTCCACATTGCAGCTCAGGGCCTGCAGGCAGAAGTATAAAAGAGGCTGGCTGCATCTGGGTATTCAATTATTTCCATGCTCCCAACTAGTACATGCAATGGCACTTGCCTGATGCCAGAAATGATTGTTCATTACTGTTGTTGCAGCCGGGTGGGTCCCAGGCTACTAGAGACAAGATAGGTGAGATACGTCCAATAAAAGATGACTTCTGTTGGTGAAAGAGACAGAAGTTGGTCCAATAAAAGATACCTCATCCTCATAAGAACATAAGAATGGCCGTACTGGGTCAGACCAAAGGTCCATCCAACCCAGTATCCTGTCTACCGACAGTGGCCAATGCCAGGTGCCCCAGAAGGAATGAACCTAACAGGTAACGATCAAGTGATCTCTCTCCTGCCGTCCATCACCACCCTCTGACAAACAGAGGCTAGGGATACCATGGGGGGAGGGATAGCTCAGTGGTTTGAGCATTAGCCTGTTAAACCCAGGGTTGTGAGTTCAATCCTTGAGGGGGCCACTTAGGGATCTGGGGCAAATATCTGTACTTGGTCCTGCTAGTGAAGGCAGGGGGCTGGACTCAATGACCTTTCAAGGTCCCTTCCAGCTCTATGAGATAGGTATATCTCCATATTCCTTACCCATCCTGGCTAATAGCCATTAATGGACTTAACCTCCATGTGTGTCTCATTTTTCCACTGATATTTATTCAAATCAGCAAAAACTTAGGGATTCTACAGTGCTAATATTGGCTGTAAACTGATTTTAGGGACTGTTTCCATCAAGTGCGTGAGAGAGTGAGTGTGCCTCTGTTCAGGTTTATACTCTGCTACGTAGCTACGAGCCAGCGCTGGGGCCGGTTGCAGGTTAGTTCACTGCTTTCTGCATTGCAACTGCAGAACAAACAACAAAAGATGTAGGGTAGTACACATCGGAGGCCAAAATCCTCAGCAAGGTTGGAGGACTGCTCCCTGCAGCTGAGGGGTGCAAAGGTGGCTTTGTGCTCCAACACTGGGGCCACTCCACTTAAGAACACCCCTTGCCAGAGGGAACGCTCCTGTGGCCAGCTAAGCCAGATTTAGGACAGCTTTGCACTGGGGAAGTGTTCTAAAAGTGCCCATATGCTCTAGAGAATTTGGTCCACCCTTTGTTTCGATCTTGGGAGCCTATAGAGACAGAACAGCAGATGTATCCAAGGCTAGGGAGTGTTATTACATAGTGCTGGCAGAAAATGAACATGCTATTCAACAACTTCTCATTAACCAGTTACAAATCTAAGACTGGAACTTTCACATCCTTGATCGTTCTACCTTTCATTCCAGAAAATACCATAGATATGGGACCCTACTGAGGTCAATGGTGCAAAACTGGTATAACCAGAGGAAACTAGCTCACTATATACTGCTTTTTCCAATAGAAATTGAGTATTGCCAACCCTGAGCATATAAGTATCATGAATCAAGCCCCTTGAAATCATAAGAACAATTTACAAAAGATAGATTTGTATAGAGAGGGGGCTTTTCTTTGCTTTCTGGGTTTTGAGTCTTTAGGGGACATGTTTTTAAGTTTTGCCTCCAGAAACATTAGGGCTAGAAATTTACTTATTTTTTCAAATGAAAGCTGAGATTCTCTCATCACATGACTCCAGAAGCTAGAGCTTGAAACAAAGCAAATATCACAAGACTTGTGATAAGAATCATGAGAGTGCGCAACACTGGAAATCAACAAACTTGTGTAAGACAAACCATCTAAGAGCGATGTCTTCTCCGTTCCCCTTTTCCTCACCATTCTTGGTGTGTGTGTTGGGGAGGGAGGTTATTCCAAGCCTTCTCCCTCCAATAGTCCCCAGGTTTAAAAAAAACCCAAACCAAGGCTGTAGTGTCATGTTAGTCTAAATGGATCTGGTTCCCTATGGAGACACTCCAGAGGGACAGGAAGTGCTCCTACCCCTATCATGTCAATATCAGAATTACCTGTCACACCTCTAACTGGATTTCAATACCACTTTGCTCTGTGCTCTTATCTCCTCCTTTTAAGTCATGCTTAGTGAGCTATGCCCAGGAAACACATTGCTTTCAGCTACTGCTATTCCAGCAAAAACAGAAAAGGGTGTGGATGAGAAAAGCAGTGTGGAATCTAGCATAACATTTATTTTAAAATGTCCATATTTGCCTGTCTGAGGACCCTGGAATAAAGGTTGTTGTAGCAACGGTTTTACATTGCAGACTTATGTATTTTCTAGCAATTTTTAAATATTTGTTTAGTAGGAAATGGGAACTTCCCCTTTAAAAAAAAAAGGCGGGGCACTTGATCAGCAAATGCACATATTTGTTTTATGAATCCTGCCTGTAGGTCCAGAGCAGGGAAGACGGAGCCTGTAGAACGCTGCCTAAGAAAGGTCAGAACTCAAGGGATAATAAAGTTCTCTTAGAAAGCAAAGTCTCATCCTTAAGCGTGTAACACTAGAGAGTGAATTTGGTGTTTATGAAAATGACTTGGCTTGACCCAGGCATAAGGGGGACAGATGTTAGAGAGATCACTGAGCAAAGAAGGATGAAAGGCCCCTCACCCACAGGCCTTAGCATGCTATCTCTGCAGCACACTCCACTCCTGCTTCCCTAATGAGAAAGATAAAAAACCCACTGCTCCCACAGAGCACCATATAACCTCTGGGCAGTTTCTCCCATCCCTCTTTGGAAATATACAATCTCCCTGCGGCGTGTATGGCGCAGATTAGTTATACTGCTTCTACAGGAAAGGGGCTAACTGCAAAAGAGGAAGATTGCCCCATCTATGATTATTATGAAACGTGCTGCATATGCAAAGATAGACAACCGTGGCATAAATGGAAGGATGGGGAGAAAACCACAAGCTCCTCCTTGAGTATTATATATTATGTGTATTACAGTTGTGCCTGGCAGCCCAAGATCAGGGCTCTGTTATGCGAGGCACTGTACAAGCGCCCAGAAGGTCGCTGCTCAGAAAAGCTGACAAACTAAATAGGCAGGCCAAAGGGTTGCATGGGAAAGAGACCCAGAGAGGTCAAGTGATTTGCCCAAGGTCTCTCAGCTGGTGAATCGCAGAGTCAGGAAAACAATTCAAGGCTCCTGATTCCCAGTCCTGTGCCCTATCTAATAGCTTACTGTGCCTCTCAATCATTGGAATATTTCATAAACTGGCAGTAGCTGATTCTGGAACCGAAGTCTTCCCCAGGGGATGGAAGGCCTCACACACTTTAGACGCATAAGGAATAATCCCTCAGCTTCTGTACTCAACCCCCACTCTTCCACAGTGCAGTGAGAACACACTAATTATGTTATAATTAACATTGCACTTAACTTGCCAGGAACAGCTCCTTCTGCTGTGTTCCGTGTGATCCTAGCCAGACCTACTTTAAAACATTTGCTCTGTGAACAATTGCTGGAGCAGACATGAACAGAGCCTCTGATTAACGGCACTGGATCAGGCATTGGGTGTTGCGAAGAAACAATACAACAAGCCCTAGGAACACCACCCTCCTCTCTTTCTGACCTCCACTACCTTCCCATTACAAAGAAAAGAGTTTGTGTTAGTCTAAAGGCTGAGGATCAGGTTGACGAGATGAGGGTTAACTCTCCTGGATGGAATCAGACTAAACCCAGCACTTTAAACTGGCTTCACCCAGTAAGATGCAGCAGCTCAGCCAGAGGAAAGGAAGTCCCAAAAATCACAGGCACAGCCACTCGCTGTGTCTGCTACAGAAGCAACAACAAAGGAAGAACATCACAGTGTCCAAGCGTAACGTTAGGGTAAAAGTCGGACGCAGAGAAGAGGTGCAGGGAACAGAGGGTGTGGTGAGAAGATGGGGAGTAAGGAGATGAACAAGGCTGCTAGCATTGTGTCTAATTTCTAGTCTCTACAGCCTTTAAACTGGGTTTGTTTAATTGAAACAGGTAGTAAAATAACCCCCTCTGGAGGCCATAAAGAAAACTGGGCCTGCTGTTGATCATGCACAAGGACCTGACCTTGTCATTATCCTAGAGTAGGAGCTCCCAAGTTTTATTTACAGGTGTATAGAGTGCTCAACACAACAGGGCCTCTTGATTTCAACCTCTAGGTGCTACTACAATACAAACAACAGGGTCTGCAGTGTGATGCAAGCAAAGTTAGACAGAGACTACAGATTAGATGAATGCGCAACAATGGGGAGTTTTTACTTTCAAGATTCTTCATCCTCTTTCAAGTCATTTTCATACCCCCTTGTTCACGGAGGATGTTCCAGTTTGCGCTGTCACTGGTATCATGGATGGCAATCTGGTATATGTGGCCTTATTTATGCTGTTTTTTTGCCAAAAAGTTCCTCCCTTTGCAGTCGGTAGTTCTGGCCCACCAGTGGTAACACTGGTTAGTTACAGTGCTAGGGTAGCATGAACTAACAGTATTTTAACCACCACATTATCTAGACCTGCCATAAGCAGAGTTGGATAATGATGCATGTATGAGATATCACAGACACCATATTATTCATGTGTGCGCTAGCATAACTCTGCTCCCGCTGAAACCACTGGTCAAACTCACATTGACTTCAATAGGAGCAGAATTAGGTTAATGATGAGTGCTTATGAAAATCCCACCCAGGACTAGAACTGTGAGTTCGATACAGTTTATTACACGTTTGTAGTATCGGTGTGATGACTAATTGCTAATGTCAATAAAAATGTGTATTGTAAAGATACACAGTTTTAAGTAGCAGCCACTCACTTTAGAACTGTCAGAGTTTTTATATGCAGTCACAAATGCTGGAAGATTTCTAGGAGAATGAAGATCTGATTCTGAGCCTGACCTTAACCAGGACTTCCTTGTCCCAGGTACAACTGGGACAGACAGACAGTGGGACATACATTGCAGGTTAGAACATTTCTTTAAAACATCTAGCCTTCAGTATATAGGGCAGTAAAGTGAAAACCTGAGCAATATGATGGAGAATTATAAACATTAGCCATTAACACTTGAAATCAGATGTGGACAGAATACATTTCACAAAGACAAGCCTAAGCCTTTCTGCATTTCCTGGCAGAAGGTGACTTATCTATTGTGTGATACAACAGCCTCAGAACCTCTCAGAACGCTGCTCGCTGCTCGGCAGAGCTTGAAGGGAAAGACAAAGGCAGATTTACAAACTGTGGAAGGCTGATAGCATTGTGTTTGCTCGTCTGAGCAGGGAATAGGAAGCTCAGTGAGATACAGCAGGAGCTCAGTCCGTAATCACCAGTCTGGGAGAATCAGTTCATCGCTTCCCAATAGCTCACCACACTTCAAGTCTCCTAGTGGAGTCTAGCACAGGCGCTCTTTGATCTTCACTTCACGCGCACTGTTTTTCAGCTAGTTTATATGCCAGCCCACTCTGGCACGGTCTTAGTGAAATTCAGAGCCCAGAGGGGAGGATCCCAAAAAAATACAAGGTGCATTTTTTTTTTTAATGGAGATATCCCATCTCCTAGAACTGGAAGGGACCTTGAAAGGTCGTCGAGTCCAGCCCCCTGCCTTCACTAGCAGGACCAAGTACTGATTTTGCCCCAGATCCCTAAGTGGCCCCCTCAAGGATTGAGCTCACAACCCTGGGCCAATGCTCAAACCACTGAGCTATCCCTCCTAGACTCTGTATCAGCAAACTGCTTAGAAGAGAATGTTTCCTTTCCCACGGCTCCAATGTCTTGATGAGGATCCGGTACCGCTACGCTGCGATGGCCCATTAGACACCCGACAGGTGGCACCACAGCAGATTAGCAAGCGTCTCCGGAGCTCCTTGCAAGTTACCTCTTTTAAAGGTTTGAAAGCATCAATGATAATCATAGCTAAGCTTTGAATTTTACTCCCTCCAAACAGAAACTGATCAGACCCCATTTATTTGGTCCTCTGGATTTTTAACAAGTCCTTCCATTATGGCTACATCCCAGCAGACTTGCTTCAAAGACAAGCCCACTTAATCCTGTCTAGGTTCTTACACTGCCCTAAGCACTCTGGTATCTGTGTACTACTTAGCCTGTGCAGTTTGGGAAAAGCAATGGAGGCCAGTCAGTTCATGGATCACTGGCAAGCACCTCTCAGAGGCCAACGCTCATTTTAATCCAGTATCATTAATGCAGTTATAGCATGTGAGCAAAGAACCCCAAATGTACAGTCAATGGCTTGTGGCATTCTCTCAGATTGCCTGGGATAGTGTGACTGCAATCTGCCATTTATTCAGCATGCCCAGCTGCTTACTGTCGAACGCCTCAGAATGCACAAACAGATTCTTTTGAAATCCTTAAAATCAAATGGGTGGTGAACCACTAGGTGGTGCTATTCCATCCACCTCTGTTGTGAATGGCCGCTGGCTGTTCACCAGTAATACCACTGGACAGTGAACTTGCTCATTCAACAGGTATCATAGTATTTGAACGACACTTCAGAAAAGGGACAAAGCCCAAAATATAGCTGATTGTCAGCAACCATCATTTCCTTCACTGTAGGGTTGACAGCATCGGCCTCCCCCAAAGCCATCTTCCACAGGCTTCTCTAGGCTGCAAACTCCAGTGCTCCCTGCTCAGCTCTTGCTCCGTGTGTAAGGTGCTTTGACATTCCAAATACACGGTGCAACCTGTTAAGCCTTTCCATGGTGCTTTTGTATGCTGCTGAGTGGTTGGCCTTCAAGGCTGATGGTCAAACAGATTCCCTGCTCACTTTACTCAGAGTAATCCTAGCTAAGGCCTTGTCTACACAAATGTAATTTGGTAGGCAACTGTGTAGCAGTACTCAAGTGGTGCCGGGGGACAAACCTTAAATCAAATGGACTGATTCGAATGGACCCAGTGCACAGGTGATACTTAGTCTGGCAGTCTAGCACAAGTTCAATTACCAAGTTCGCTTCTCTCGTGTAGACACAGCCCCCTGGGTCAATCCAACTACTTGTGTGAACAAGGCAAGAAGGATTCAGTCCTGATCGATCAAAGAGGTAATAGTTCAAGATCTGTAAATTTTTAGGGGTCAGTCTCAGACCATTTATGAACTCTCTCGAAGAGGCTAGATTCACATAATGTAAATCAAACCCAGTTCAGGTATTCGCCACATCCATGATTCTCTGAAATCTTGCATTAACCAAATAGTGGATTTCATAGAAGCGAACATTCTATTTTTAAAAAATGTTCTTATTTCTATGGCAGATGCTCCTGCGGCCTGGTTACTGAGATCGCTGAGCACATAAATCTGTGCTTAACTCACTGTTCATTTCTACTTAATAGTTCACCTTTAAATAAAGGACTGAGACCACATGTGAAATGTTGTCCAAAACTGTTTCTAAAACAAATAAACTTTAAAAAGGAGGATTTAGTGTTGGAGGTCTTTCATCAAATTGACGGTTAAACATGAATCTTTATATGATAGCTGCTCCCCTCCCCCTTGACAACCCGCCCCCCTCCCCAATTTCCTCCCTCCTTCACAATCACCTTTAAACCCAGCCACTGCCCAGGTGAGCTCATGTCACAGTCACTAACCTCCAGTCAAGAACGTGTGTGATCCCAACTACACAAAGACATGAATGACACCACTTAGCTGCCCTAGGATTCCATGTCAGGGATGAGGTATGCCACTATGCTGTTCCTTCGCACCAGCCCATTTTCAGTAAGAGACTATCCTTCTTAGGATGCTATCCTATCTTTAGATTACCCCACACTATCCATTTATTTGAGTAACAATCCGCTTCACTTTTGTTAGCAAGACCTCCTCTATTAAACAACCTATTTTGTATATCCCTTAAGTGATCATTTAAATCAGGTTTCACTGTATTGAAGACAAAAAGAGAGGCCCACACAGAGGGGATGGTATTTCCTAGGCTTTTAAATTAAGTGTAGTCCCTTCAGGAGATTGACACCGCTCTATTCCATTTCTCTTTGCTTTATTGTAATGCTCTTTTAAAAGAGGACACTGCAGCTCAAGTCCAGTACCACTCCATAGAACAAGGAATATTGTTCACGGAAATTGCCATTCCTGTGAACTTCACATAACACATAAGGAAAATTAAAGATACAGTACCCCCCGCATTTACCAAACTTCTACTGGCATAAAAATGGCTCTAGAAGAGGTCATTCTAGGCCATTACAATCCAACACTCTAGTAATGGGCATTAGATTCCATTTCTTTACTTTTATTTCAGCTCTAGATTGCACAAACCCTCCTTGGGCAGGGATTTTAAAATTAGATCACTTACAAAGGCAACAGGGATACTGACATACTTTCGTTGATTGCTATTTTGACCTCAAGAAGGGGCACTGCATCTTTAAATCTTATTTCCTGGATCAAAATACAGAGGAGGTTTCACTCACACTTGTTAAATTATTGCACAGATTATTACACTGAAATACATTATTTACCTGTGGAATGTTACAATGTTTGGAGTGGGAAAAAAACAGCAGCATTATCGTACAGATCAAGAATTAAGGAGAGTTGGCCAAAGATTTCTTGAAATTTAGTAACCAGTGACAGGCTTTCAGACAAAATGAAAGCAACATTTCAAAATCCTAAATGCTAGAAGCAGAAGATCTGGTTTGGGAACACTCAAGAACTAAGATGTTTTGTTCCTTTGCAAACAGCACTGAGTTTGAACGCCCTAGAAGTTCTGTGCTGTAAATATGCCATTGATGAGATCCGTCAGTTTAAATGAAATGGAGACTGAAACACTGGAAAGGCTAGCCTGGGTGATGCACTATCAAATAGAAAACTTCCCCAATCACCATTTCTCTAGTGTCCATCTCCCCTATATTTAAAAAAAAAAAAAAACAATCTTTTTTTCATGCTAGTGAAAGGTGCAAGACAGAGTTCTGAAAACAGAAGTCCTGCTTATCCACAAAACAGGCACAGCATACTGTGGCACTACAGGCTTGCATACCCTGAGAATGTCTCTCAAACTCAGGGCTGGGCCACGTCTATGCAGCTGAGGCTCCACCATTCAGTTATTGGTACGTCTCAAGAATACAATGGTGCCAGCTGTGAGGGTGTTTTTTAGGATAAGAAAACATTTCCACTAAGAACTGGGCTTCGATACCGCCCTCCCCTGACTGAACAGCTTTCAAATGGCTGCTAATAAACTAAAAACAAAGAGAACAAAAACTGGCCAAAGGAAATGCCCTAGTTTCACCCTCCTCTCACCTCTACTCAAAGACATGCTACACCATCTGGATTTCGATGAACAAAAAATTCATTTTTGATTCAGCAGTCCTAAAATGAATGGGAAATGCATGCACTTGGATTGAGCAACAGGCCCAGTTTTACTGTTCCATCTGTATCTTCCACCACAATCCTACTTTTTAACCACCCTACAAGATCTCTCTGGAAGCGTAAGGGTACGTCAGGACTCCCCACAACAGTGCAAAGGAGGAAGCTATTCCTTCACTGTCTCCTGGACTGGAAGAACACCACTGTTACGAAGTTCTGCTCAGTCAGGGCTCTGATTTTCACTATGTTCAAGTATAGGCCTAAAAACTATGTTGAGCCAATCTTAGCTGCAAGTGTGATGTAAACAATTCCCTATTAGGCAAACCACAAAAGTGGGGAGAATAGGGACAATAGTATATGCACATCAAATTATTTTTAAATAGATCGCTCAACCTATTACAGAAAGCTATTTCAGGAGGCTGGTGAAAAAAGACAGTAATAAAATAGAACACGGGAAGCTGAATCAGCTTCACATCACTTTAGACACACAACTTCAGAAGTCGGGCAACCCAGCTAATCAGGTGCATTTTGCTGTCACTACTACTGCAACACTTCACAAAAGATAATTGCGAGTCAAGGACTGGGCAATACCACTTCACGTACAAATTACACAGCATGGCCTTCAAAGTACATGCATTAGTTTCAAACTGGGCAGTAGACAAGTGAAAGGAAGAACAAGTAACAGAACTGTATGCATAAAATACAAGAATTGTTACATGTTTAACATGCAGTCAAGCCATGACAACAATATCTCTGAAACAGAAGAGCAGAAATTCCAGTAAAACCACTCGTATGGATTCTGGCTGTAAATGTTCTTGAAAATGGTGCCACTACCACAAGAAGCATCGGAGTCTTAGATCTTGCTGTGCTGCTGCCATTTTAAAAAGGGTCATTCAGCAACTAGGATTCCTTAGTGTGACACACAAAGCCTTGCATTACTCTGGCACAAGCAAACTCTGGATAATTATTAGCATTGCGTAAAGTACTCTGGTTAGGTGTGGGTCTCAACAGATCACCAAAAGGTTACTGAAAGGTACTAAATCAAGAGAAAACCATTGAGATAAAGGATAGGGGAGCAGCATGGAAGAGGGGATAAAACAGATCAGAAAAATATTCAGCGGATAATTAGAAAGACTATAGTGATAGAAATACAATAAACAATCCTGCAAGGTCAAAATTTCTCCACAATATAAATACAGATATTACTACTTAGACTATAAATAAAGAAACCATTAATACTTTTGGGTAATTCATGATTATTATCATTATTTTTGGCTGCTGAAGACAGTTAATTTATGGCCAATATCCACTGGTTAAATTTGAACCTTCTCCATGGTGAATGACAGAAACTGAGCAATAGCTGAGACAGAAAACTTATCAAACGATCAGCATCAGCTATCATTTGGTCAGCTTGTCAATACAAAGATATTCTTACTCTCAAAAGGTTCACAAATAATGTCCACGGTACAGAATTCCACACTGGTATCTGAAGTATTATCCAATGGCACCATGATTTGAAGTTTTCAAGTGACTTCTAACTACAATATTCAGTTATATTGTATATTTACGACATTACACCACAGTAACAATAAAAAAATAGAGCTACACCCCATCCACAGCAGACAGATACTTAACATAAGACACCTTCGTTAAAGGAAATATCTGAATTCCTCTATTTTAGTTTTCCATATTCAAAGATTATGGGTTTATAAATCATGAAAAGAAGGTTAAAAAAATAAAAATCAAAGCTCAGACCTGACTAGAGTCTCTTTGAATTTTTTTTTTTTTTAAAGGTATTAGGGAAATTGTGGAGGAAAAGGTGGTTTAAACAATTATAAAATTGTTTCTATTTGACAATTGAAGAGAAGATTAATCAATCTGCTGAATTTAAGTTTCACTGTTAAATCCAGAGTTCTATTCATCTATTCATCAAAATTAGCTTGTCTCTATCTTTAACAATGTTTTATTTTCCCTCTCTTCTCCCATTTTGCTTACTGTCGCTGGATTTTTCCAAAGTTTCATTGCTGTTGTGGTCAACACATGCTGATAAAAGCTCAAGCAGAAGAGGAGAAAGGTTTCATTTTAACAAAAACATAGCAGGTGAACTTAGGAATCTGGAAGGAAGAAAGCTAAAGAGAGGAAGACACTTCTTAATAGTTAAAGGGAAAAATACCATAACTCTGCATGATACACCTGCAGAAAATCTGCACTGTGTATATCCCTAAATCAAAAGGGCAAGAAGTGGTGCCATTATGAACACTCCTATATGGTCAGGCTGACAAAATGGTGAGTTACATACTAATAATTATCTAGCTCTAGTTTTTTTTCTCATCTAGGAGTTCTCTCTATAAGAAAAAAAAGGTTTAAAAAAAGTTCTCAAACCTTGCAAAGTTTAAAAATACAGCTTCAATAAAAAGTGTTTTAACGGCCATTTTTAAATGCCAGATTTAATGCAGTCCCAGCAGTAGAGAGAGGCATTTAAACTGGTACTTATTTAACTGCAGTTCACACGTTCAATTGCTGGCTATCTGTTGAAGATATATCCCCTCCTTTCCCTGCATCACCCCACCCCAGATGTTCTCTAGAACTTCATTAGAAGTTAGGAATACTGGAGGAGCAATCCTAAGAAACTACACATGCAATATTGTGCCATGAAAACATGCTTGCACTGATTTGTTCCTCTGAATTCTCATTTTAAGAAGTTAGTATACCCAGCTCCAATAGCGCTATGGTGAGGAGAATATATCTATTACTATCCTTTACGATGGGACAGCCATATCTTCATATGGTCATGATGGGACTGAGACACTATTTGTTTTTCTAAACTGGAACAGAAGAAAGGAGAATGAAGGGGAAGCACAAGGTAACAGGTCAATAAGGACAACCATGTTAATCCAGCTGTGTGTGAAACTTTTTTCATCAGAGAGCATGGACTCCTTCCTTCGCCATGCGAAGCAGGGTTACAGAGGCCTACCAGTTCTGGTTATCCCACCCATCATCAGCTGCTGAAGACACTTTTGTCATTTTCTTAGGGGATTTTTTGGTCTTGCTCTCCCCTCCAGCATTTTCCCAGTTGGTCTCCCAGTTTTCCCAGCTGTCGCTGTTACTGTTCTTGTTGTTGGAGACCGTCCCCGAACCCCAGACGTCCCAGCTATCAGAGCTCTTCTTCTCTGTGGAATTGTCCACGTAGGTCCAACTGTCACTGCTTGGGGATTTATGAGCCTTGGGTGGGTCTGAGTTGCCAAAGGTTTCCCAGAAGCTTTGATCTACAGCATTGTTCTGGTAGCCCTCTCCTCCGCTGTTCTGATAGCTGTCTCCCTCAGGTGGTCTTTAAAGCAAAAAGATCAGAGATGGGGGAAAATATCAACTTTTGTACCACTCATCTCACATTACTGAATTAATAAATCTGCTTAAGCGGAAACCTTCACCCCCAGCTCCTACTAAGCTTGTCTGTCATCACCTTATAAATTAGGTATTTCTGCAGGGAAAAAATGATATTTCTGCATTTAATTTTACAGCTGAGACATTAACCAACAAGAACAGACGAAACAATAGTGCCAGGATCCTTTGCTCAAAGCAATTTGGAGATGACAAAGATGAGCAAGGCAGAAGAACTTGAATGAATATATTTAGAACGGAGTCTGCCTTGGGTTTTAATTTCCAGATTTTGCTGGTTTGGGTAATCACCTTGAAAATATAAAAGATGATGTAATTCCATCTGAATTGGTATGAATTAATAAAAGTTACATTCAGAGCTATTTTGGTCTCAATGCAATACTCAGGGCTGATGACCAGCTAAATTAAATTAAATCGTATTTGTGTGCCCCGTATTACCTGTTTATTATATTAAATGGTATTTATTACTTTTGAAAACTAGTGAAGATTTGATGAAAGAAAAATGTTTCTTCCTACTAAAATGAAATACACTAGTATTGCTGAGGAAAAGTCTTCCCTGCTACTTTTATATTATAGGGAAAACACAGGGTATATCTTGACATACTTTATGAATCCATGTATTTTAGAGAGAAGAAAAAAAAAAAAAAAGAGTACCTTTCAGAAAGATCATCTGATTTGCTGGAAAAGAAAGTGGTGACGTCCCGCCATCCCTTACTGCCAACCCCCTGAACCTGGAAAAAAAGAACAAGGTTATTTCACACTTAATGAATTACCACGTATTTGGACTGAGCTCACACATTTGTTCTAATAAAGACTGCTACCCAAAATCCATAATGCACCACCCCAGAACACACCCCTGTGCATATGAAGACATATTTAAAGCAGCCTCACAAAGTTCGACTCACCCACTCAGGAGGCCAGTATGGCAATTAAAATAGGCTCTCTTTTGTCATCATCATAGCAAGTCATTGTTATGTCTAGGCTATTAAGCTTTCATTATGATTTTGCAAGGTCCATGAAAGAAAAACATTGACTGGACAGTGCTTAACAAGTGAGCAATTAACAAAAAAATTGGATAGGCAACCAGGGCTTATTTTTTTCACCTGATTGTTGGTAGTGACAGCTTTTGACTTTTACCTTTGAATTTTCTGATGAAAATGTTGGGATTGCTCGGAGCAGGAAGGGTCACCTGATTCTCCATTGTGCTGGATTTTGTGATGTCATTGTGAAAATGCAAAACATTACCAGTTCAGAATGGTAATATTTTCCATCCACTTTGCACTAGTGTGAATGGCAGCATAAAGTACTGGGCAACGGACTCAGACCCTGTGTTTTTAGCCCCAGACTCCAACTTGGTATGCCCACTTTTGAGCATAAATGGTGTGCCCCCAGAAAAGTGGCGAAGCACCAGTTTAGCATGCATCTATAGCCGTTCTGGTCATTAGTTGGGGAGCTAGCCATACACTCGCCAATCTGTTTCACTGTAGATTTTGTAAATCGGCAAGAATAAAAGTCAGGGACTTGATGGAAATTTAGTAACATACATTAATAAACAGGTATAAGGAACTAGGTACATGGCTAGAGCTACATAAAGATCTTCACAAGCGAGAAAATACTGGAACAGACCTAACTTGATATCTTTAGATTATGAAGCCCTGTCTAGAACTTTTAAACCATTATGAAATATAATACTGTTTAACAAGGCTTGTGTCCATGCTAAGCAAGTTTTAAACCAAATATAGCTATAGAATAGTGCTTGGATGCTAAGTAATTTTGAATGTGATTCATCAAATTACCATAAACTATGAGCCACATTCTGATCTCAATTACCCTGATGTAAATCCAGAGTTAATCCAAAAACAACAATGTTTAACTAAGTTCCGGATCTGCTGCAGGGTCTGACTTTAGTCACACAGCAATAGTGTAAATATACTTAAGTGGTTTCACCAACGGTTTCCAAAAGCAATTTCATTTCAGTGCTCACGTGGACAGGCCAAAAGTTAATTTCTTGAATGTTACTGTTGGAGGAATTCCAAAACACATTTTCCTTCTGTTATGCTGAGATCATAAGCACAACCCATGAAATGGCATCAATAATGAGCACCATTCTGAGATCCAAATACACCAGTTGGGGCTCTATGTATGATGGGGCAAATTGCCAGGCTTTGAGCAAAATGGACAAGACATTAATTCACTTTTTTGTTGAAGCATTCCATCATTCCCATCCGTTCAAACAGGAAAAACTCCTGGCACTGTGACTTCCAATACTGACTTTAACTGCCCACAACAATTAGGACATCAACAGCACTAGGCAATGCTGTGCAAATGACTGAAATAGCGTGTTATAAAATGTTGCAAGTGTCCTGAAACTAGCAGTAGTAGGGAGCACTTACCACGTTACCGAGCAATGTCAGCATAATGGGAAAAAGGTACACACATTAATAAGGTTAATAAGTGTACATATTTTATTTAAGCTGTCTCCATATTCTTTAGCACACATTTACTGTCAAACATTTGGGTCACTGATTCTATTACAGGTCTACATTTCGCTGTCAGTGTAAGCATCATTCAGATGCTACTAAGATCTGGTTAATGTACCTGTAGCTATTTACACTCACAATCTGTCTGTGTATCAAGCTATTTTATTATGTCAATGGCATAAGCAATCTTGTGTTTAAAATATCCCTTTCTCAGATTACTTGTATTGAGTACAGATAAATAGCAAAAAGCAGAAACTAACACATCTTAGGGATTTTGTTTTATAAGACACTTATCACTTGTGTTTGTGTGACCTGTGCACATGAAAGAATATGGAGACTGGCTTAGTATTTGGCCTCCTAATGGGTAGGCAGGCCCCTTCGTACCTTGGTGGCCAGATGAGATACCCCCATGGAGAACTCATCAAGCATTTTTCCCTCTTTCACCTAGATGAATCAAAATGTCAGTAGTTAGTCATGAAACAAAATGGTGTCTACAGCTTAAAACAGGACAGCTTGTGATAACAGCTAGAGACAAAAGTTAAAAACAAGCTAAAGTATATTTGACTCAATAGACAATGAGGTTAAGAAAATAAAATATGAAGTCTGCTGCTACTAATGGGCTGATCCTCAGCTCTTTACAGTTAGTGGGACTCTTTCCATTGACTTATTTGGGCTTTGGATTGGCACTATTACAGGAAACTTGAGAACTGGGGGATGAGTGGGGGTGGGAAAAACACCCCACACAGATTTAAAAAAACAAAAACAAAAAAAAACCTTACTGCATGGCCATTTATAAAGAATATGTTTTACTGCATAAAATAGTATTCTGGAGAAACTGAAAACAAGGCACCTATAAGAATGGGTTCCAAGAAAATAGGTTTTTATCATTTACACAAATCTGCTGGAAACCTTACAAAAGTCTTGATATCCTTGCCTCCTGGTCATTTGGAGCCCACTGGAATTTAGTTTCTCAGCTGGTGTAAAACAATCATCCCAATACAAAAGTGTACAAGTGACCTGATATAGTTACACATGGGCCAGACTGTCACCGGCTGCTGTCAATTATGTAGAAGATAATTTTATTTAGAATAAACTAACAAAGCATTGCCCAAGGGCAGTTTGCCATTATTTACCTTAGCTAGTGTGCAACATCCTTCACTACAGCAGTCTTCCAACACATGGAAGTCAGCTACAGGAAAAGCACCCTAAGAAAACGTACTGGCTGCAATATACTTTGTATTATAAATTACCCTGTTTGCATCTATACAGAATTTACCATCTCTACCAAAACAAAAATCTTGATAAGAAGATTCATTTCTGTAAAAAGATTCTATTCTGGAAATGATTCAGGATCACATTAGAGAGTGGAAAACTCCATATGAAAAAAAGACAATGTAATGAGTGTGTGATACAAGAGGACTGATTTACTTGGGTGATAGGCTAATTTTTTCAAATCAAACATGAATCCATATTCTACAGTGCTGGTACTATGTTCCCCCAGGAAACAAAAATTAATGTATTTACCACAACAGTAAAAATAAGTATGTTTAGGAAAAGATTTATAGGTAAGTAGATCATCACATTCTCATACATGAAGGCCTAATTATACAAATTTTGGGACTGATCTAAAATCTGTAGACGTACAGGATAAATTAAATGCACGTCACCTGGGAAAAAGATATAAAAACTGTGTTACACATTAACAGGGAAGGCAATATTTGGCACATTATGGAGACTCTATGATTAAAATAGGTAAAATTAGCCAGCACCACTCACTCAGAATGGCTGCTTAGCTTTCTTTTTTTGCCAGCTGGATTACCTGGAAAGCACACATTGCATTCATCCATATATCTACAGCTAAAGTGTAAATCACTATACCTGTGAGGAGACAGGCTTTTACTCCTGCTTTTGATGCTTTAAAACTATTCTAAATTCCAGTAAACAATATAGCAATAATTTCAGAAGTGACACTAACAGTTAATCTTTTCCTAGTAAAATGACTAAATAGGATAAAGATTGAGTATATTCTGTTTTATGAATACAGATAATCCTTGAGATTAGCTGATTAAGACAAGGATCTAAAAAAAAAAAATCAAGAACATATTTCTTTTAAGAACTGTCTGCAATCAGTTAGAAACCACATTACTGATCAGATTATGTTAACCCTTATGTATATGCCTTCAAGACGCTATTTGAAAGGGAACAGTACTAGCAGTCAGAAGTGTGACTTCTATGAAATTAAACACTCACTAAGGTAATATTACTAATCAAAATATTTGCTTATCACTGACCTCTCTAGCCAATTAAGAGGTGCCATGAGGGACTCTGAATGGAGTCCCAACCACTCTTCCATCACATGAAGGAAGATGGCTGTAACAGGGCATCTCATGAGAAGGAGAACCAAGCAAGAGAAAATGGGGATCTCTCAGGATTGATTTTGACATGAAGCCCGTCAAAATGAGAACAATTTTGCCACTTGAACATTTATTTTGTAATTTTAATATTGAATTATTTGGCATTTTCCCACTGCTATTGGGAGAGGATATGTAAAATAACTGAACATGCTGTCAACAAACTAACTCCTTGTGGCAGGAAAAAACAAAATGACTTCCTTGGTAATATGAAAATACTCTGTAAGTAATTTACTCATTTCCAAAGTTACCTTTTCCTGTGCAGGTTTGAGAACATTTTCATTTAAAGTCTGACCTAACTCTGATGCCTATTTAAAAGCAAAACAAAAGTAAAGTCAGTTATATTTTTCTTCATAAAATACAGCCAACATTCACTGCCAAAAAACTAGCCTGCAGGAGACTCAAAGAACATAGGACAGAAAAGCCTTAAGCTTTGCCTCATACAAGCAACATAGTGAGCTAAAAGCACACACAATGCAACACTACAGAGAAAGTGCTACAAGAAAAAGAAAACACAGATAAAAGGCAATAAAGGCTGCTGAAAGTTCCCACAGCCCAAGAAAGGTCTGTCCTTGAACTGGCACAACCTTTCAACCAGCAACAGCCCAGAAGGCAGGCCTCTTCCTAAGCCATGAGCTTTAGCAAATATTTTGAAAAACTCTGAGAACTGTACCCTTCCTTACATGTTCTTGTTAATGGGATTATCAGCAGACACCGGCCTTTTCATCAGGAAAGAATATTAATTCTTTCACAATGAAATACTCTCTTCCTGTGATGCAGGCAATGTCATCTATTAATAACCAATTCCCTGTTTCTAGGCAATACGCCACAGTCATACCCACGTGAAAGGATGATTAAACTATTTTATGGCTTAAGCTTCTCTCTCTGCTGAGATGTGCAGACATTCTAGGAGGAAAACTGTAATTATATCTAGGATAGATGCATAAGGCTGCTGTACTTTAGAGAGGAGGTTTACAGCATGCGAATCCATACTGTAAGAGTGAGGAAGTCACAAATGAGTTTGGCAGGACAATATTAAAAGGACAGAGTCACTTGGAATTTTTCATAACGGTTAAAATTACTCCTTTTCTCACTGTCCATAATAAAACAATCTTTAACCAACCATTGGGTGACAAGTACACTACGCTGATTAGTTCTTGAAGAGCTGCTTATGTGCTAAGCTGCTGCCATTTATTCTCTTTATAAACAAATATTTGCAAAAACCCAAAACACAAAAATCCCACAGAATTAGAATCAGCCTATTTTATGCCTACTAACTCAGACATTGTCCAATTTATTGTCATTAAAAGGTATAATTAACTACGGTTAGTGATCAAAGAATATCAAATATGATGCTTAAGGGAGTAATGGATCACTGCAGATATCAGGGAGGACCCTTTTGTACAGTAACAGGGCTGCACAATTTTGCAGATGGATATAGAAAGGGGCAGTGGGTGACACGGTTTTGTCTTCTTTTGAAACATTGGGTATTGGCCACTGTGAAAGACAGGATATCAAACCTGATAATCCTATGGTGTGATCCAGTACAACAAACACTATATTCCTTCTGTGGGGGCTTTCTTACTAAATTCTGGCTTCAAATGGCACTCCAAAGCTATTCTGTATATACATCATTCCTGAATTCCACATGCAGAAGGAAAAACTGTGCAAGTAGCATGGCTTGCAGTACCGAATGTTCTCTAACATACCAGAGGGCAAAACTGGCTCTTTTTTTACTAATTTAACCTATTTTAAATAGGCTTGAAGAGACATTACAGAATGATGCAGACGACACTATTAAAAAAAAAATGACTGACTTAAAAAGAGGAAATAAAAAAAGACAGCTCAAGAGCAAACACACATATTCAGCACGAACTGTGACAAAAAGCGCCCATGCACGTGATTATATGTGAGTGCTTTACCGGCTCTGGCTGCTGCTTGTAGCCCCAAAACTTTACCCAGACAGCACAAGAGAAAGAGAGCAAGGAAGGTAGAAGAAGCAGCTTTTAGCAAAAAAATTGAAGCATTTTTCAGGCAAGTTAAGTCGCATGATCCTTTTCCAATTCCAGGCTCTACTGACAAGAGTAATAATGAGCAGAAGTCTGTTTAATGTCCAGTGGCTAAACTTCATTACGAAATACATGGCCGCCACAGTTCAGAGTCAGCCAGATTCTAAATGTGTGCTATAAAGCAACAGATCAGGTTGTTAATTAGCAAATTTGAGCTATCATTAATATGGCTGAAGAAGAACAATCTGCTAAAGTGCTTGTCAGTAGATCTGATAAGCTTCTACATTTAGTTCTCTATATTATAAAGATGTACACCCACACTAAATGTAACAGTATATAAAGAATAGGTTTCAAAATGGAAAATTATATGTAGAGGAAGACCTGCATAACACTGAACTTTTCTCATTCAAGCCAAGCTATAAATATCTTATGGCTTTTAGGTAGGGTTCAAGTTGAAGTACTTCTGAGTGACGTTTTCTTTGTTAATCCTTCAAAAACATATAATGTTAGCCTATAATGTGAGACAGTGACATACTAGCAGCTGTAACTCCCTGCTGACCGTTAAGCCTTCCCATGCATTTTCCAACCCTGTTTTGAACAATGTCCCATGTAGCTCAGGCTAATGCTGTACACACTTAAATCACAGTTCAAGAGCAAGACTCTTTCATGTACTATAGATAATCCCCTTCCAACCCAAAACATAACATTTAGATTTTGGCACTTAATCATATTCCTTGGGGAATTCAAGGAGTAAAGCCAGATTTTTGCTTTCCAGCTTGGGATTTTCAAAAATGTTCTACAAAAACAGACCATGTTTATGTCAGAGCTGTGGGCAATTCAGGTCTGACTGTCCTCGCTTTAATCCTAGTATAAAAACAAAATATGTGTATATTTGAAATTGTTGCCTGTTTAAACACAAGCATCTTAATTCAACAATATTATTAAATGTGCTGTTGTTTTCAATTCATGCAATGGAATGAGCACATGCATTCTATTAAAACACCTACTTACAGATCACACACAAAAATCAGAAGCATATATTTTAAGGAGAAACCATCCTTAAGTTTCTCAGAAACACAATCATAACAATATTGTATGGCATCAAACCATTCATTCATTCAACTGTTTAATTTCAATAGCAAATAAAACTACACCCATTATTTACATGTACTGTAAAAATGTCACAATCCCTGTGGGAGTAAAACCTAATATGTAGTTTTTAAGAGACAATATCCTAGCGTATAATTATACAGATGCAAATATGCAGCACTGAGGATACACACCCTGGTTTCATAAGGACCAGATCCAACACATCTTGTACTACTGATATAAAGAGAATTGGTACGGATTCCTAATAAGCCCAATTACTGTAAATGACACAGAGCTACTTGTTTTAATCACCTTTTGAGTTGCTTGAGATCCAAATTTGGTAGCCTGTAAAATGGGGAAAAAAAAAAAAAATAGTTTGTTTAGATCAACTTGATTTTTTCTCCCTAATAAATAGACATCGTGAGTGAAATCCTGGTCCCACCTGAAACCAATGGGAGTTTTGATATTGACTTCAATGGCGTCCAGGATTTCACGCTCTATTTCTTAGAACATGTTTAGCTTTAAAGAAAGTACACTCCTTCCATCCTTCTATGAAGGTATCAACTGTCTATAGAAGCGAACAAAAACTGGGATTTTTTTCAAAAAACATTTTCACAAAAAAGTTTCTCATTTTTTATTTTAAAATATTGAAATATTGACTAGCTCTAATTGTAAGTCAATAGCTACTTATATAATCCCCAAGACAGAGATATAAAACCATTTGCCAAAAGGGGGCATAAGGACAGGGGAAACAAAGTAGCCTAGTATTGCCAGAAACTCCACTCTCAGAACTCAGAATTCTAGGCACCTCACCGCCATCTTTCCCTGATGTGCTTTCTAAGTAAATCAGTCTGACTTTATAGCTCAGAGTAAATCTACTGAACTAAAAAACTGAAACACAAAGCAACTGACCAAATCAACAATGTACAGCTCAGTGCAAAATTTCCGCAGAAAACACTAACTTGGCTTGACTCAGCGCTAATCCACACCATTGCCCCAGAAAACAAAACCCCTTTAAACAAGGAGAGGGATAGCTCAGTGGTTTGAGCATTGGCCTGCTAAATCCAGGGTTGTGAGTTCAATCCTTGAGGAGGTCATTTAGGGATCTGGGGCAAAAATCTGTCTGCGGATTGGTCCTGCTTTGAGCAGGGGGTTGGACTAGATGACCTCCTGAGGTCCCTTCCAACCCTGATATTCTATGATTCTATGAAAGAATGGTAAATAAATGTTAATTATTCTTCGCTTGATATCTATGTGCAGTGCTCCAATTATTTACAGAAATGCCTGACCAAAGCTGTGTATGCATATCCAAAAATAAATACGTGGAAAATACAGGAATTAGGACCAATGTCCAAAATATGAAATTCTCATGAATCCATAGGAATGAGAGGCCTAAAGCAGATGAGAATGGCACAAACTGTGGGGTGGGGTGGTTTGTCAAGAGTTGTTGGCACTAGATAGTAAAATTACATTTAATTCTGTGGTGGGATGTCTGAAAGTTTGGATGTAGTTTGATTCTAGAGGCTCTTAGTCAGGCACCTACCTCCAGCAGCTATTTCCCCTTAAGTGGCCAACTTAATGTGACTGAAAGCTGAGAAACTCTGCTGGAAGATGGAGATCCCATGAGACGATGGGGAGAGGGTGAGGACAGGGTTTAGGCCCTTTGATCTTGCAGTGGTGGGAAAGGGGAGACAAGGCTGGAACATGTTTATAAGGTGGTGGTCACATGGCTGGTACTTGATATGGTGTGGGACAACAAGGACTCCTACCCTTTGATTCAGGCTGTTGAGTGCAAGGTCAAAGGGATCACAGCTCATGATTTAATCAGTACCATTAGTGAAAATTATGCACACCAAAGAAGGCAGAGACTCCCAAGGACGGATCAAATGCCTAAGACATTTTTAGCTCTCAACCACTGGTCTGTCAAGTCCTCAAACTCTAATAATTCTTCCTTGTTCTACTTCATTCTATCTGCTTTAATTTCAGAATGTAATACTGCAATACTATTTTATTTATATTTATATATATATATATATATATATATATATATACACACACACACATATATACATATATACACACACACACACACACACACACACACACACGGTATACTGCTCATCACCATAATTCTGAAAGACGAACAAAACACAAGCCTGTCACTGCAAAACAAAAATCACAGTAGAATATAGCTTTTTAGATTCTGTTCAAAAGAACAGCATGCAAAACATCTGGAAAAAGGTATGCTAGAGCTCAAAAGGGAAAGGAATGGAACATAAGCACACTTGCGAACATGATTATGCCTCCGTAATGTTCCCTATCATTGTAAATGTAGATGCAGTACCAAGTGTAGTTTTTAGAAACTGAACTAAAAAAACTGCATAGCTTCTTATGCACTGTGCATATAAATCTGCATACAAAAACCTGTACCAAAGACCATGCACAGCTTTGCTTATACTTAGTACATAAACATTTCCATTTTTTTAAATTATATATACACACCTCTACCCCGATATAACGCTGTCCTCGGGAACCCAAAAATCTTACTGCATTATAGGTGAAACCGCGTTATATCGAACTTGCTTTGATCCGCCGGAGTGCGTAGCCCCGCCCCCCCCGGAGCGCTGCTTTATTGCGCTATATCCGAATTCATGTTATATCGGGTCGCGTTATATCGAGGTAGAGGTGTATGTATATAGGAAGGAGGAGGACATAGACGTCAGGGGTTCAGCTTACAATATGGAGCATTTATTATTTATTTCAAGATAAATCCCTGTCAAGAGGCCAAATCAAGCTAACAGAATCTTTATACCACTGCAACAATAAGACTGAAATAGCTTCTTGTTTACTTACACCCTCTTTAGCTGCTGAGGCAAACTTGCTCGCTCCAGTTGTAAAACTGCTCCATCCCTTAAAAAAAAAAAACAAAAAAAAAAAAGGAGGAAGAGGAGGAGGAAGCTTAATTTAACATGTAATAGTGAAACACAGTCAATATATTCTGTGGCACATCCTGTCCTGTAGCCATAAGAGATGCCCACTAATTGAGACAGATTTGCTTGTGGCGAATTTCCACTGAACTGTAAAAAATACTGCGGTGAATTTCCCTTGTTCTCTTGTGCATTCCTATACTGCAAATCCTAATTATAATGACTGTAACATGAACAATCCTGAACATGGGTTTAATGGAGAAACAACTTCACAAAGCTTTCATTTCTCTCTAAATACAAACATTTTCACAATGATAGTAAGAGAAGACAAAACGTTGGTAGAGGCCGAATGAGTACAGGACACATCAAAACTAGTTTGTGTTTTGTGAGAGTTAAGATCTGGGGGAAAGGGCAAGGAGCAGAGTGAAACTTAAGTATAAGCCTGGAAGAAGCTGAAAAGGGAGCCAAGAGCCAGTGCATTCAAACAAAACAAAAAAAAGGATTAAGGGGCTCATAAGCAGCAGATGCAGATCCATTACTGATTTTTTTTCTTGTTTATAAGAAAGCCTAAAACAACTTCTGGTTGTTTTTTTGGCCTTATAAATATCAGGAATACAAAGCCTTGTTTTGCCTGTTTTTTTCCTGGAGATCTCCATCAAGTTCAGGAAACTCAATCAGAAGTTTTCTCAGCCCTTAGTAATAGAGTGTGGAATCTATAATAAAGATTTTTTCCTCCCAGTTTTTTGTCAGGCATTTAATAAGGAGCTACCAAGAAAAAGGGAACAGTTTTAAACATTCTCATTAAACTTTCTTCCTCTCTCAATTGTTCAGTTTCCAGTTCCTTGATACTTGTGATATAATACTATTAGTTACCCAGTCATGCAGAATCTTTCAATAAAAACAAGACGACAAGATTTGAATTTCTAATGTAAAACAACCAACCAAACAGAAAAAAAGCTTTGGCATACTTTTCAGGCCTTCTTTATGCACATTATAAAGGGACACTGACAGATTTTTTTTCCTTTGCAGGTCACCTGCAAGTAAATTTGTTAAGCTATGGAGCTGCACTACTTCAGTACTGCTTAACAGCAGCTGCATGGATCAGATACGCCCTGAAACTGCCCCATATGGTTCGTATGTCACTTTTGAAGCACGGATATTCCAGTGGTACATGGACACTTGTGAGCATCTCTGCAGAAAAGCTGAAAATAATACCAGAAAAGGTCAGGGTGCTTTGCTCATCATGCTTTCCAGTGAATTTAGCTAGTCCATAAAAGAAGGTGGAGGGTCTATACTCGACAGTCCTTTTAAAGACTCCAGTGAAATCCCTTCATTAGGAGTCTCATCTTGCTTTGTTTCATGCTGATAAATGGAATGACAGTGATGGTGCTGATGTGCAAATGGCAAGATGATATTTCTTGTAATTCTGATGTTAAAAGTAGGCTCACAGGAAACAGACAACCTAAACTGATCTCAGCCTAATCAGCATCAACTATACAGCAAATTATCCATCTAATGAATAATAATGGGGGGGGGGGGGGGGAGGGAGAAGCCTTACATGTGTATTTGATTTTTTTAGGTTCATTCCTCTCATATATTATAAGGAAAATTGTTTTCCTCAATCGGATGAGAATTCATGCAAATTAAAAACTTCAATCGCTTTGCAAAAGGTGTTTATGTTTAAGCTGCAGTTTGTGTGTTTAGTCACAAGAGGGCATTTTAATCACTAGTTTCAATCAGATCACATTTGAATAATGTCTGACAAAGTTTTAGATCAGTGGCTCTCAACCTTTCCAGACTACTGTACCCCTTTCAGGAGTCTGATTTGTCTTGCGTACCCCCAAGTTTCACCTCACTTAACTCCTTGCTTACAAAAATCAGACATAAAAATACAGAAGTGTCACAGCACACTATTATTGAAAAATTGCTGACTTTCTCATTTTTACCATATAATTATAAATCAATTGGAATATAAATATTGTACTGACATTTCAGTATATAGTATATAGAGCAGTATAAACAAGTCAGTGTCTGTATGAAATTTTAGTTTGTACTGATTCCCTAGTGCTTTTTATGTAGCTTGTTGTAAAACTAGGCAAATATCTAGATGTGTTGATGTACCCCCGGAAGACCTCTACGTACGCCCAGGGGTATGTGTACCCCTGGTTGAGAACCACTGATTTAGATGATACGGCAGTATTTTACTATAAAAAAAACTGAGAGATACATAATACAGGTGCTTGTGAATTGTGCCATTTATAAATTTGATATAGAATGTGAATACTAAACATTTTTTCACCCATCTGTGAACACCTTTTCCCATGACCCCCACCCTTCTTTAGGGTTCTGTGCCATATGGAACTTCTACTCCATTCCTTCCCCATATTTGAAAGGTACAAAACTGTATTTGAAGGATGGTGTACAGATGAATGGAAAAGTAAGTCTGAATGCCTCTACACTAGGTCATGGTGCTGTAATTAAATCTTGCATACACCATGCAATAAACTCTAAGAAGCAAAGCACCTAGGCATATGTCAAATATGAGAGCTGCAGACCCAAGGAAACCTTCCAGACATGCTAGAATTATCTCTGATGGGATCGTCAGGTCACAGAGAAGAAACTAGGAGCACAAAAAAGCAGCCACCGGGGATGGGGCAAGGAGGTTTGTTGGTTTCACTTAAAGACGTAACCCATCTAGGAGTTCCATGAAATACAAATAAGGTCTGAGCAAATTGACTTTTGCATGTTCCTAATGCTGAAAGTAACCATTTGCAATGGTATTTGACTTCTATACTTCTGTGGCTGAGTGGAGACTGACAACAAGAGAGTGTTGGAGGGAAAGGAAATAAGGATACTATATACTCTGACAAATATGAGCAATCCCTAAAGGAAAATCCAAATCTCCCCACATTTTTCCTTACATCAGGTATCACCAAACTGTCTATTTATACTCCCATTGCCCATCACTAGGTCATCTCTTGGACCTGGTAAACAGTTTGCTACTTGTAGTTGCACATTCCTTGCCAATAGTAGAGAGGTCAATTCTTTTAGCGTTAAGAAGTTCATGTTTGGAATCCTGTTAGGACTGCCTCCACCTGTTTTTTGATCAGCATTTTAGGCTTAATGTGTTGGCGGAGTCAGGACTTTTGATCCGATTGCTTTGAGAAGACACACAAGTGTCAACAACAGAAATAAACAATGTTCCTCAGATACACATGCATTGCATATTTCCCAGTTACAGCTATTAATTTTCTCTCTATTCATATTTCCATAATCTGGGCTACAAATACAGGAACATACTGCTAGCAGTCACAGAAAGCTCAGAGAAAGAATCTCCTTACCGAGTATAGCGAAGACATGGCATTATTGAGGAAGTCATCATCCTTTTTCGGAGGGTTGACTGTGTTCCCAAATCCCACATAGCGATTCTCTTGGCCACTAAATCACACACCATCAGAAAACAATTGTAATTATTATGGATTTCATTAAAACTATCAGACCGAAAATATAAATACAAGTATATTGTAATAGAAGTACAAGTATAAATACAAATATAAGATACAACTGAATTTTTGTTTCTTTGTTTTAAAGATTTCCATACACCTGGAAGTAAAGGATTGGTAGAATTTGCATCAGCAGTGCAGGTAAACTGCATGCTTGACTCCCTCATACAGCTCTACTTTTGCACCTTGTTTCTAACATGTAAGAACACCACTACACAATTATGTAAAGCTAGTGAATGTGCACTGCAGACAAGAAAGCCTCGCAGATTTTATCATCTCAGTAAATCTTCTTCTGTGATATAATAGATCAGTTAGTTACTTCAGAGCTGTGGTTTCTTTTTGCATACAACTCACTGCATTAACTGAAGAACCTAGTGGTAGCGTTATTAAATACCTGAGTTTCACACACTTTGCTCTAGGCAATTGAACCTGAAAGCTTCATAGACCAGGAGGCCACCATGGTGATAAAGCTACTGTCTATATTTGACTCACAAGCCTCAGCTTCACTGCACATCAAATCTTCTCTTGATACATAGGAAAGAAAAGGCCCCTTTTAATGCTTTTATACCCAATCCTTTGTCATGTATTATCACTTATTTTACACCCAATGAGGATGTGACCATAGTCTGGTATGGCCCAATGGATTAACAGAGCCATATGTAAAGTGACAAATAATAAGGCCTTAGTCTAGGGTATTCTGAAGGGCTATGACACACAATGGTTGATATAGAAGTGTCTAATTTAATAAACATTACTTGCAAGTCAAATAACTTTACCCTTGATAGGAGCTGAAATCATCGTTTAACCAGTCTTCAAAAGCTTTGTCGGAAGAACCAGCTGCATTCTGGGATGGTCCAGCAGATCTAATTAAATGAAAGATTTTTAGAAAGTTAAAGTACATGAAGCATAAGGAAACAAATGACTTTGCTCATCACAGAAGCTTGTGCCGAAGACAGATCAGAATTTTACATCCATCAGGTGAGAGCATCTGAGTATCTTTTAACTCATGGAGAAAGAAAGCTGTAAACAAGTCCACAAACAATGGTCTTTAGACCACTTTTAGTTTGCTAGCACTTGGTGGTTATTATAGATCTTGCTAATCACAAGTTGCTGGTTCTCCTTGTTTCTAGTTCCTTGTACAGGTAATCCTGGCTCTTTATTGCCAAGAAGAACCAGAAGCACCTGAAAGCAAGCTATGCTTCTACCAGGGATCCAAAAACATCAGAGAAAGAGAAACACAGATACCTTCAGGGACTGGAGCCACCAGCTAGAATAGAGCTGACAGCCATGAAAGGGAGAGGGCTATTGGGGTGAAGGTGGAAGAGAGGACCAGGTGTTTGACCATGACTGAGAGGGGAAATGGTTCATGCAGCCACAGTGAAGTGTATTCAGGGAAGAAAGGGAAGAGAAAGGACAGGACAGAAGGAAAAAGCAAAAATAGGCAAGATATTTGCTGTATTCTGGACAGCTACAATACACTAAAGGCTTTCCTATTTTGAATGTAAGGAAATACTGTAGTAGCCAATTGGGAAATTATGCAAGCACAAGTGGAGGGACTGTAGCTAGTACAATTACAATCTGTATTAAGATGTGGTCCACACTGAAGAAAGTTTAGATACCACTGCTACAGGGCAAGGTACCTGAAGCTTGCCCAAATTCTTAGCTAAAAGATATACAAGAAAAAAATTCAGTGGGGAGGACAGGGTGATCAAACAAACATGCCATCACTTCCTATCCAAAGTCAGAGAAGAGCAACTTCACTAAACTAGCTGCTGAGTTATGGCTGGACATTAAAATGTCAACCCGGAAGACTGAAGCTGAAACATGGTAATAGTAGTAAAATGGTAAATATCTAGGAAAACAAATCTGAGGCAGATAATAGTTCCCCAGTTACAAAATGTCTTTGTCACCTGTGATCTCAGACACAGCTTCCAAAGAAATAGGAGAGTAAAAAACATTAACCCGATTATGGAAATGAAAGTTCTTCTACCTTAGGCATCTCATCTCTAGCAAAGAGTGCTGCCAGTGGAGACAAATAGTCTGTCAGCAGAATAAGAACAACTGACATTCAACTGTCATGCTTGATAGCGAGATCAAACTGTATGAGAATTGGATAACTAGAATACATACCGATGAGCTGAAGACAGGGCCATCTTGGGCTGAGGTGGAGTCCAGTTTCTGGCAGGAGAAGTTTCAAGAGACCATTCCTTGCCCTCAGCTAAAGTAGCCACCTAAAGAGGGGGAGAAAGTGTTAAGAACATGGTAAGGTCCTAATTTTCAAGTAAAATGAAAATGTAGAAATAACCTTCAATAGTGTGTCAACAGTCAGTTGGAGCAGCTGCAGAAGCAGGCAAAGTAGGGACTACTGCATGGGACAGATAGTAAAATGGTGTTTAGCTGATGCTGCTGCTCCTCCTCCCAGCCCCAGACCTGTGCAAGGAAGACCTCCTTCACTGTGGGGAGAGTAGCATTCAGGTGGTGACTCTTTCTCAGATGGTCTTGGGAAAAAACTGCTGGGAGGAACCAACCAGCCAATGAGAGCAGCTGCAGAGACAGCCAAAGCAGGGCTTTGTCCATTCAGAGATTTTCCTACAATTTTTCCTGGACTTTCCCTCAGCTGTTTCCTCCAAAGTTCTCCCTCCTGTTCTCTTCACCTTAGCTCCCAAAGTGGCCCAATTTACCCTCTTCTTCCCTGTCCTGCTAGAGACCTGTCCATCCCAACTCCCCCAAATAGTAAAGATCTAAGAACTACAGTATGAGAAACTAGGCAATGTTAAGCCATTGAGATGTTCGCTCTTCTAGCTGCAGAGTGTCCCAGACCAGCAATTCATAAGTGGCACAACTACACCTCTGCTGGCAAACCAATTTCAAAACTGTGTAAGAGCTCCAGCTATGCAGAACGCAGTTTCTCAACTTAGTGGTGCAGGCCAGCATAAATGCACAACCCCTGTGTGTTCAGGTCTCTGCAATTTCCAGGTGCGTATTTGAATTCTGAGGGGTTTTATTTTGAGAAATTGCACAAAGCCTCCTTTTGGAATGACATTTCCAGTGCAGGCATGGATTTTGCTGCTCTTTATAGTCCCACTTGCTCTTGGCAGAGTAATCTGCCATTTTGCATCCACCAAAAAAGAAGTGCTGGCAATTAATTGGGCCCTTTTGTGTAAAATAGTCTGATGCAATAACAAGCTCTCAGCTGGTGTAAACTGGCATAGATCCATTACCTTCAACTGAGCTACAACAAATTACACCATTGATAATCTGGCGACCATGGCCAAACAAAAAACAAGGACATTAATGAAAATTTCTAGAGAACAAGCTTTTTGCAGATTACAGAACTGCAAGTCTTATCCTCTCTCAGGAACTGCAACAAGTTTTTACAAAGATGTTGCAAGATTTAATAAGTGTTTGTCAAATGCTTTGAGATTTTCAAATGGGAAGCATTAAGGATGCACAAGTTATTATTCATCTGTGTTTACCTTATCTCTAAAGAGAGCTGCAGCTTTGCTGTTGTATTTCTCCTGCATTGACCAGCAGGGATCATAATCCTCCTGAGACTCCAGAAATTCTCGAAATTTGCCATTACCACCAGCCTTCATCTTCTCCAACTCAATGTCCTTCCACTTGTCCATAGTGACAGAGCGCACAAAGCTGGAAATCAGAATTAGAGAGGAAACACCTCACTTTTTATTTATTGCTATAATCCCGTTATTATAATATACCATAAAACAAAATTAAAACATCTCATTGGCAGCTATACCAAAAATTAAGCCTTTAGAAATGCCACTGCTAGCAGTTGCACTTTTACCGAGATTGCTTCCTACCCTGCAGGGAGGAAAAGCACTATAGCAAAAAAGCCTTATGAGTTTTCCCTGTTGAAAAAAAAAAATTGAACAGTGAGTTCCACTTAAAAAAGAGACAAACAGTCCGTGCAAATGAAACAAAATGTAGGTATCCCAACCCAAATTCTGAATTGCCTATCACAATCACTTAACAGAAAATATTTTCCAGACATTTTCCAAACTGTTTGCTACTCTTTAGTACCACTCATCCCTCAGGAGTGCACTTAGAATGAACTTCAGGTACTCAACAAGTTGCCTGTCTTATATCTAAAATAACCACATCCAAGGGCATTTATGACTGGGATTAGTGTCCCTCAGCTTTGCTTTGGGCCATAAATTAGTGCTGCTGCTCATTATTCCACATGAAAAACAAATAGGCCCCTATAGTTAATGCTTAAATATTCCATCAAAGAAAAGGTAAAGGAGATCTCTTCTTCATCAAGGCCCTACAAAACTTTGTTCCATCTACATCTCTATGCTCATTTCCTCCTATCCTCTCTTGGTCCTTACCCTCCTCACATCTCCTTTAGTCTCTGTGCTTCATTCCTTCTTTCATGTAGCAGTTGGAATAATTTCCACTTCTTATTCACTGAACACTCTCGACTCCCTACTCACCTTCAAATCATCCTTTAAAAACCACTTCTAAGTGTCCCCCTGGTATTAGTGTTCGCATTCCTGAATTCTCCTTTCCCTCCCTTATCTGAATAATTGTTCTGTATTCTGCCTCTCTGTGTTAGATTTAGACCCAGGACCATACACATGCGTGTGTGTTGGAAGGGGGAGAGGTTGTTTGTTCATTGGCTCATTTTAGAAGAATATACAGCACTTTGTGTACTCAACAGGAACCTCTATAAACAACATACATTCTATGTTCTGTAATGCACTGGGTACATTTATAGCACTACATACATGCTTTATAGTAGTATTACGATTGTCTTAGTTCAATTTTAAAAATACCTGGTACCACTAGAGTTCTTTAGCCTACAAGAATAGATTTAAAATAGGATACAACATGAACAACTGATAGGACTAAAGATCTCCTATATCTCTCTATAACATTACATTTGGTTCATGGCAAGGTAACATACTGAGGTAACCTAACTTAATCATGTGTGTACTTATACTACTAACTCATTTTTGGTTTCTAGATTCCACAGTGGATTAGCAATATGTCATATTCTGATTTGCAAAATTCTAGATTTGCTGTTCTGCTGAAGGGAGATGGCAAACTTGCATCTCCATAGCTATATCCAAAAAAATACTCCTTGCAATGACTTCCATTTTTTTCCCCTGAAGAGAAAATTGTAAATCATCTGGTCTGTTTGTTCCCGTTCACAAGACTGACCTGAGGTGAACTCCCAAGCCTCTGTGTTTTCCTGAGCATTCCAGACAGATCCAGATTCCATAAGTCACGCTCACCCATTGGGGGTTAAATGCACCACACTCAAAACAGACCTATAAGAGAAAAAATATTGTCCATAACTCTCAGTCATCATTTGCTCCGGGTAAAACTTTCAAAGTACAGACACAGAAAATCATAAAAAAAGCTACTTGCAGCAAATAAATTCAGAATTAGGAGTCGTTAGTGTTTAAAGACTTCTTCCTCGTGTACATAAGTTCCATTACGTAGTCATTTAGAAACAGCCTTGAGGGTTTAATGTTTTAGAGGCAGAACCATTCATGTTAACTGACTCAGACTATAGAAATACAAGCTAAACTGATGTTTCTATCTCTAGAAAGACTGAATTAAACACTCTACCCTCAGGGCACCATATAAATATATTATGAAATAACTTTGTTTCACATGTCCATAAAGAACAAAACGTACACAATCAAAATTTATGCTTTTTAAAGATTGTTTTGAGGGGGAGAAAACAGTCCAACAGGTAAAGAATAACTTAGGTGGAATTAGTTCTATGTCATGGAGAAAGGGTTAGGAACATCAATTCAGTCCTGTGATCTGACCATCTGACAGCCAGTCACAAACATAATTGCAACTAGCATGGTTCTAGCACCAATCCAGGCAGGCATTTTAAAAAAAAATAAACATACTTGTGTACTGGGCAGCTTCTGTTATTCTATAGCAGGGATTCTAAATATAGTCTGTCATCATGTCATGTGGGGGCAACTGATTGAGAGTTTCAAATATCATTACAAATCCCTAAGGTGTATAGGAGGACTTCAAAGGCAGATTACCATAAATATGGAGCACACTGACAAGATTATTTTGTTTGGATAATTAGAGTATAAACATAAAATGCTTTAAATAGAAAGTTCCTATTTTTAAAATATACAACAATGTCCCAAAACAAAATTCTCTGAGGGTTTGGCTGACAAACCACCAGTGGTTTACTGAATCACTAGAACCACTCAAAGGAATTATGCCCAATACTTGACAGTTTATCAATCTTATTGTAATACAATTTAATGAAAATATATACATATCCACATCTGTACCATAAAATTTATTGGCTATGCTAATACCATTAATAAAATATCTCCAGGGAACAAATTCAATTGTCTGAAATGGGCTGAAAAGTATTTGTTGCTGCTTAATTAAATGCTTCAAACAATATATATAAATATATATAGACTTTCTTACATTGTTCTCATCTTGCACTCTGATTTCTTTAAGAACTTTCCTTGTTCTTGGACTTGCCATGTTTCTGTAATGGAGGAAAAACAATTTTAAAGACTTTAAAACAAATTACATATTAAGTGCTGATCAAATACTCAACACTTGTACAAGATGCAAAGACTATCCCTGCAGCAAAGAGTTTACAATCTAAAATTTTTGAAGAGGCACAGTCAATTGTGTATTTGTTCCTTGTTACAAGAAACACTTATGATTAATATAACGGATTAAAGGAAAACTATGTATTTTTCAGTTTACTGTGTGCATTTGGCACTTTGCATAGTCAGTTACAGTTGCGGTTTAATGTATCAATGGGATATCACTAATGAAGAGCTGCAGGGGGCTCAGATGCCTGCTCTTCCATAGCTCTACAAGAACATGGTTAACAGCAGCAGATCCAAAACCTGAAGAGGTACACAGTAATAGGTAGGCAGGCAGGCATACACATAAAAATGTAGTGGGCGGCAGTAGAGGCAACTCAAAACACTTTTGATGATGTTGCTCTCAAACCCACCCACGCCCCCTGCTTAAAGACCCTTATAAACCCTAACCAGTGTCCCAGCAAAGGAGCAGAAACGTTAAAAAAAATGTAAATTTAAAAATTCTGTACATGCTATTTAAAGGGTGCTCTATAAGAAACTTGCTTTTTATGAAAAAATAATTTTGAAAAAGGTTGACAGTTTCCCTTTAAAAATTAGATTTTTAAGAAATATATCTTGACTATTGTAAGTTTTTATGTGAAATATACTTTAAGCTCTGATCAGGTCTGCAATATCGTACTATAGACTTGACAATTTGCAAGTGGCATGAAAAGGAACAGCTGCTAAAGTGCATGAAGCAAAGTTACACTACAGATTTTAGGATATACATTCAGCAAGGAACTTGGATTTATATGTAGTACATTTATCTGAAGCACTGACAGACATTAAACACATTCTCATAAGTTAGACTGCAACATACATAAAATTTATTTGCTTAGGACGTAGAGTGAAATATAACATTACAATTTAGATAAGAGAAAATTATTCAAAGCTTATAATAAGTAGAGCTGTAGGGTATTTATTTTGCTGTACTTTAAACACTACCACCTCTTTTTTCCTTGTCCTTCACACCCCAACATTTTCCCTACCAAAAACGTCATTTGAACGTTCAAAATTCACTAAGAAATAGACACAGAAATATCAGGCTGACCTAGGAGCAATGCAGAGCACTACATTCAGAATACAAGAGGGACTAGGAAAAAAGCAGAAAAGAATGGGTCAATGTCTGAACCTATTAAAAAAAAAAAAAAATCAAAGACTTGTTTTCAAATTTGAAGGTCTTTGAAAAGGAAAGGGGATTGCCTCAGCCATCTCTGACACTTCCATATTATTGTTTTTGAGAAGTGTGGTTTAGTGGACTACGCACAGGCCTGAGGCAGCTCTAATTAAATGTTTTACTCTGACTCAGTGTGTTCCTTTAAGCAAATAGCTAAATCCTTTTCTCTTCTTCTGTAAAATGAGAAGAATACAATTTACTCAATTCACCAACTTACTGAGGAAGTTAATATTCACAACACTTTAAAGTGTCAACGACTATGTAAGTGCTAAGTGCCATTCCAAAACACAGACATGTCCACAACTGGAGAAAGTCACACCAATTTCCAACCTTTACATTGTGTTTCCCCCTGTAAAAAAATCCCTTAAATCTTTAATTTGTGTCCTCGCTGCCATTCAGGTTTACAGTAGACACTAACCTGGACCACCTTTCCTGTGAATTATAGCACTAATTATGCAGTGGTACAGCGAAGCTGTGCAAGGCCAAGGGCTGGTATCCAAATACCAGCTATTTCAGTGTAATTCATGAAAAAATAAATACAAAATTGCAGCTACACGTTATCGCTATTGAAAGAAGAGGTTATTTATATCTTGGCAGGATTTCAATCTATATTAGGCATTCCTTTTAATTCATGGCCATTGAAAATAATACAGTAAAGGATGTAACGTTTGTATAGCGGTGTTTATTTTCATGCCATTTGGAGGACAATCTTCTGTTTTTAAATTTATACTCATCATCTAGCATTTGCTCTTTTTTAATCATTAATCAGATCATCATTAGTTATTCTTTACTGAGCCAAGAAAGATTACCAACTCTACAGGCTTTTCTGTTTAAAAATATAAGAGTGTTATTAGGTTACATTGTAATTAATGCTTGATGAAGCACAATATTTCAGCTGCCCTGTCTCAAACTTAAATTTATTGGATTTTTGTTGTTGTTTTTGGTTCATTAATCAGGACAAACAGCTTTTGTGTCTTGTATAATGAAAAAAGAATAACTAATCTTTTTTCTGATTAACTGCACTATTTCTTCAATGGGATTCTGAAACGAAAGCTTCCCTTATGTACCTTGCTCACATCCATTGAAGAAGGAAATATACTGATATATATTTTGATCATAATCTAGTCAGAAACTGCAGCAAATAAGCTTCCATGGATCTGATGTACAGGGCTTCATTTTCTCTTTTGTCATTGGTGGGAAGGGGGGGGAATCTCCCTCCTTCCATTACACACACACTCCCGGTCTAGTTTGAAGAAGAGATTAAAATGTTTTAGGTGTTTTATTTCTGAATTTAAGATATTAATCTAATTAACAGTGGTAATTTGTTGATAGATAATGAGGGTGGGGAATATATTTAGTTACATAATTTTCTTCTATTCTCTTTCAACTCTCCCTCCACTTTTAAAGGGTTGTTTTTTCAAATTTGCAGAATGGTGCATAGGTATGTGATGTAGTCTCTCTCTGGTGTTATTTGCCTGCCCTCCTTTGAATGTCCTATATCATTACTTCTCACTCATCTAGAAATGCTAGAGCAGGTTTTCATTCAGAATAGTGGGGAAAAGAGATGGGGGCTGTCTGCTCCAATCAGAAAACCTTCTAGCCTTATTGGCCAGAGATCTAAACAGATGCCCCACTCCGGAAATTAGGCTCCTCCTCTGGCCAAGATGCACTGTGGTTCTGGTGGAGGAGGAAGAGTCTGAAGCAAGTCTTTTGGCCTAGACTTGCACTGGTTAAGGAGGGAGAGATCTGACTGCCCTGCTCAACACACTTTGCTTCTGCTCTCCTATCCCTACCGCCCCCACCAATGGTGCTCATCAGCACTGCTTGATGTGGGAGGTTGAAAAACCAAAGTCAGTCTGCAAAGCTGCTCTCCCCCTCCCCACAATGCTCCACCTAGCTGGCAAAATGCAGAGGACCCAAGTGCAGAAGGAACTTAAGTTCCTGATTCAGATGACTTAGCTATAGAGTGAGATTCCATTACTCAAGAGAAAGCATTGCAGGGGTAGTTGTAAAGTTGTGACTCCCATGATCACAGCAACTTTACAGTGCTATGGAAGTCATGAATCTTCACAGCACCTCTGTGAAGTAGACAAGAATACCCATTGTACAGACAGGGAAAGGGAGGCAGAGAGAGGTTAAGTGAATTACCCAGGGCTAACGAGAGACGTATTGAACCAGGATTAGAATTCAGAAGTCCCTGGCTCCCAGTTTTGTGCTCAGACTATGTCTCTCTCCAGTATTCTTTACTAGAAGTCCTCTAAATCCCTAGTCATCTAGTCCCCCAATGTTTATTTTCTATGTGAATGTGATTCAATTATGGGTTCATCTGTTCCAAGCATCACATAGTCATTACAGTCAACCTAGAAATACAGTAGAACCCTGTTTATCCAACCCTCCATTATCCAACTCTTTGTACCGACAACCAGAGCACAGAGGTCCAGAAGGGGGCAATATCTCCTGTGGCTGCTAGATGGCGTTGCATCATTGCACTTTCCCATTCTCCGGTTTATCCGGATTTTTGATGATTTTATCTGGCCCCGGGTCCCTATTAGATTAGATAAACGGGGTTCTGCTGTAGTCTATGAGTTAAGCCACAACCACAGTAATATACTAAGAATTCACAGTTTCACACACACATTTACAGATATTAGTCATCTTCCGGAATTCAGTTGAGGAACTGGCAAGAACAATTGGAATTTGTAATTTTGTTTGGAAGTTGTGCTCCTTGAACCTGCATTGTGGACACAGAACACTTTAAATTACAGTATAACTGAATTACTGAACCTCTGTGCAGTCACCTAATCACTACTGCCTCTATTCTTCAGTACACTAAACACTGTTTTACTGATTTTCTACGAATTATAAATGCAGAAAAGGCAAAAAACAAATTATAAAGAAAAGTAACATTTATCTTGTGATAATAAGTTTTCTTTGAGGAATGTAACTCTAAAGTATTCCCTCCAATATTATGGAGGAAAAGATTAAATATTGAATGGAAAAGAGAGTTTACCATAAATACATAATTCAGACAAACACACATACAAATTAACTATGAAATTTTAGACTAAATGTGCCAGCTAACATTCTACAGCAAGCAAGTTTTCAATGGATCAGTATATTAAGTACCCTGGAATGTTTTGTTTCCTGGTCTTGAATATTCAAGTCATCTGCTTCCACACTGGAGAGCAAAAATGTACTCTGCATTTCCTACAGCAATGATTGATTCCACAAACCAGGATATCACCCATGCTGACTGCCTCAGCACTGAAGAATCATGCTTATTGTCTTATTTACCCAAACCATCTATTAATCATCCTTTTGTTTTCCTACAAGCAAATAAATGAAGTGGTAGTAGCAGTACCTTATTTAGAAGTACAATTATGATGTTCAATGTTTAAAACAGCTACAGTAGGACTTTAAAACTCTGACAGGGTGGACTAGTCACAGGGTTGAAACTCAGTTACTATACAAAAAGCAAACCATGTGATGGGATAGGTTCCAGATATCTTAGTTTACAGACTTAATTGGGATTAAAGATCTCTTAGGTAAGATGGTGGTATCAGTCTGTGGGGCATAACTTTTTAAAATGGTTTAATTGTTGGACAAACATTCTCAAGCCATTTTTTCAAGTTAGATGCTTTTCCACAGTGACCAGCACAACCATTTTACCTGAAACTAAGCTCAAGATGAGAAGGTGGAAGAGATTCTTAATCCACATCCCAGTGAAGCCTGTAAACGGAGATTCTCAGATCCAGGCAGGGCCGGCTCTGGCTTTATTGCCGCCCCAGGCAAAAAAGCCTCCCGCCGCCCCCTGGCAGGGAGCGCCGGGGGGAGGGCGGCGAGCCCAGCCGGGGCCCCGCTCTCCCCGAATGGCCAGATTCCTAATAAGGATGGAGGCTTCTCCTCTCTAGAAGATTTATGGGGGGGAAAGGGGGAGAGAGAGACAGAAGAGCGGTGCTCTTAAAAACAGATACAGTGGACAGTCTCATTTGAAACAGTATTTTTTTTAGCAACACGATTTTTCCTTTCTGCTTTTAAAGCACAAGAACAAGCCATCAATACCACTGGGGAAAGGCTGCACTCTACCCAGAGCGTGGCTGATCTGGGGCCCGCTCTGCACTGATGGATGGATGGGGGCTACCATCTGCAAGGCTTGTCCCAGCAAAGGGACACGACCCAGCAGCAGTAACAGTGGCTGGCAAGGCGCTGTCACAGCCGCAGCTGGAGACACCCAGGGGCAGGACCTCAAGCCCGGGGCTTGCCTCTGGCTCCCCGCGTCCCCGGACCAGGGGTCCGGGTGGGGGCTGCAGCGAGCTTCCCGCAGAACCCTCCCGGACGGGGGGGGGAAGGGCTGAAAACGATGGGGGGCAGGGGGTTGAGGCCAGGGCCGAGGGGGGCCGGCTACAGGGGTCGGGGGGGCTGAGGCCAGGGCCGAGGGGGGGGCTGAGGCCAGGGCCGAGGGGAACCGGGGGTGGGAGGAGGGAGGTAGGCCGGCCAGGGCCGAGGGGGCCCGGGCCAAGGAGCCCCGAGGGCGGGGAGAGGTAGGGACGGGCGGCCGGGGCGAAGGGGAGTCTGAGGAGAGGCCGCGGCTGAGGGCGGCCGGGCATCTCCCAAGGCGGGCGGGCCGGGGTCCCCCGGCTGGGGCTGGAGCTCGGCCGCCCCTCCCGGGGCCGGGGGGTCCCTGCCCCCGGGGCCGGCTCTGTACCTCCTGCGGCAGCGGGCAGCCCCGGCTTTCGCTCTCCCCCGGCTCCTCACCGCGCAGCCGCCGCCGGCCCCGGCTACGTTGCAGGTTTGCAAAGCATGCTGGGTAAGGGGTAAGGTTAACCCCCTCGGGCCCGGCCGGCGAGAGATGGGGAGGGGGCGGACCCCAGAGGGAGGCAGGCAGGCAGGCAGACGGGAGAGGAAGAGACACACGCAGCCAGGGACACAGACAAAGGAGGGAGAAAGCCCCAGACAGACATTGCTGGCCGGACAGACAGACCCAGGATCCGAGAGGGACACACACAGACACAGACAGCTGCCCAAAGAGACACCCCGAGACACAGGGACAGACCTCACTGGAGTCTGATCCAGGCTCCTGGGCCCAGTTCTGGCACTCAGTCTGAAGTCAGTGGGACTCCTCCCCGCCTGAATAGGAGAACTCACAAGAGACAGGATTGCAGGATCAGGCCCCGGGGGGGGGGGAGTTTGGTCCAGTAGCGAATAGTCTGAAGCTACACCATCTATTTTGCAGGTTTCAGAGTAGCAGCCGTGTTAGTCTGTATCCGCAAAAAGAACAGGAGTACTTGTGGCACCTTAGAGACTAACAAGAAGTGGGTTGTAGCCCACGAAAGCTTATGCTCTAATAAATTTGTTAGTCTCTAAGGTGCCACAATTACTCCTGTTCTTTTTGCATTTATTTTACTTGAGCGGTGAAGGTGATTTCCATACATGGCTACCCCAAAATCCTCTCTAACGGTGATGACATAGCTGATGATATGATAAAAGCAGCTGGTACTGATTTGTAAGGGTCGCAGCCAAACGTTGAGAGCACATTCACACAATCACTCATTTCTTTTTCATCGGTGACTTTAGACCCTTCAGAGCAGTCCTTTAACATTTACATTTGAAACCCACAGAGACAATATGCTGATCATTTTCAGTGCAATGCCTGTTCCAGCCTTGGTACTTACTTAATAAGCGGTCTATTGTCCTGCCATGGTTATATGGGAGATTAACAAGAATAACTCTCATGACTATTAATGGTGGCTACATGCATAACCCCTCCCTTTCATCAATGAGAAGATAATGGACCCTGAATATGTGTACATTGGAGGCGCGCAATGAAACATAAAGTAAATTCCACCTGTACAATTTGCTCTTCCAGTGAAGGACAAAGTGGCCTCTTCTAATAAGTGCCATTATTTTCTGGTAACGTGAACTAATGTGAAATGAGGTTCCCATTATATACACACTAAATGAGAATCTAATTAGAGTATTCATCATACTATTTCTGAAATTGGTATAGGGCCCAGTGATTGGTATCAGCATTGATTCTGCAGTGTGTCTGACAGGGCTTGTGTTGCATATTCAATACTTTATGCTTGCAGCCTCCAGGGAGCACTGTTGTGCAACATTTTTCATATGTCATGAATGATGCAGAACTGCAATATTAACACTGTCTCTATTCTTGGTTAATTTACCAAACATGAACATTCACGCACTGTCTGGGCTGCAGAATCTTCCAGTGGCAGCCCTGGCTGGCTGGATCAAAATTGCCACTAATAACCTGGAGCATGTTAATGCATTCCCTGCTGTTTCACAAAGATACGATTTATGAATTGCATGAAACAATAAATAGCTCTGGATGCGTACATTCACACTATGGTAGCAATATTGCAACCCTTCCTAGTATGAGAGAAGTCTTCACTACCAAGATAAATCAGAAGCAGGAATAAGTACTTGTGGAAGTGAGAGTTACAGGATCAGGCCCATTCATTCAGTGGGAATGAGACAAAGCCAGCAAAGTCTCTCTTACACAGCATACAAATGAATCAATGCAGTTCCCTAGCAAGTCTTAATTGCACTGTTCCTGGAATCTGGGACAGGTACATAACCCCATTGCCATCTCTGAAATGGAGACAGATATCTGCAGTGTGGTAGTACAAAAACATTTAAAATATTAACTCGTAGGATTCAGAAAACATGTCCTAAATTATATCTTCCCCCTTTCCTTAGTTGACTGGCTACTAGTTGGACTACCAATATGAAACACTGTTAGCCATAGAATTTTATCATCATGCCTAATTTCAAATACAGTAAAATGTGAGGACAAGGAACAAACTGTAAGATAGAAGGAGCTAGAAGGAAAATGTACTGCTTTGGAAGATTTTTCATACTAGTTTTGATAGGTCTTTTCTCTCTTTAATTTCCCTTGGCATTCAAGTTCTGCATTGTCATTAATTATAACTTATGTAGCAATAATAATAAAATCATAATAACAAAACTTGGCACTTTTTTAGCTCCCTGTAGTCTTCAATAGCCTCCAAGTGCTACTGGTAGGAAATGTGATGAGACCTGGAGCTCTTTGCTCTTCTCTGCACCCTATGATTTCCTAATAGGATTTCTTAGAAATAAAACTTTAGTTCCTTTCCTACACCATGAGTGGTAACTAACTGGTCATTTACACCAAGCTGGCCTGCTTCTGGGAAGAAGGCACCATTTTCCCTTAGAAACCATTACACAGTGACTTGTCCCAAAATAAATACAATAATTACAGTGTTTTTGTCTGTGTTTTGAACAGCGCTGAGTTTGTTATTGGCACTTAATGCTCTAGCTAATGATAGTAAGCACTTTTGACCCTGATCCTGCAAAGACTTAATAACATGGTTAACTTTATATACTTCAGTGATCCCAATTATTTCACAGGGATTACTCATGTGTGTAAGTCTTTGCAGGAATGGGACCTTAGGCTTTTAATGTTAATTACATTACATGAGAGAAAATAACAGAGGTAAAATATGTTAAATGTTATCTTCCATATGAAGAAGCCTCAGTAGATCTATTAATTATTATTACATTATTTAATGTTTGCACAGACTTTGTATAGTAAGATAATTAAATTACAAAGCATGTTGTTACTGAAGTTACAGTAGAAATCTCACTTGCCTTTAACAGAATAACTGCGTCTCTCTGATTGTACTATATAGCCTGCCCTGCCACTCCCTCTAGTCTCAAATACTTGCTTAGAGATGCTGCCAGGTTGTTGAAAATCACTACCTAAGATTTCAGAGTAGCAACCGTGTTAGTATCCACACTTGCAAAATATGGACCCATAATTATCGACTAGTACAGCCTACCAGTGATAACAACAGCAGAAGCTGTAGTGTAGACAAGGCTCTGGCATTTAAAACACATGAACCCTATCTACATTCCAAATTCCACATTGCTACCACCAGTGGGGAATTACATGTCCTGTTTTACCTACTGTATACAGGGGCTAGGAGAATAATCAATCTCTTCTTGAACACCTGTTTGAATAGTTTCAGGAAATTCATTGTTGACTCAGGCTCACTATCCTGACTAGTCATATTCCTGTCTCCATTCACAACACAAGCCAGGACTGTTATCTTTTAATGCTTGTGTTTATCCTACTGTTTCAAGTTATTAGGACATCCAAACCATTATCTTTCTCCAGTGACACCTTCTGACAGGATCAGCAGAAATTTTAGGAGGGATTAGCACTTGGATAGTCCCATTGGTCTGAAAGTTAGGCCATGCATATTTTCCCATTTCAGACATGAGTTAGGTGTGAAAGTTCTCAGCTTTAGGCAAGATAGATTCACACTTCTAATATTACAAAATTAGAAATCACATGTTCACATAAATCAAGTATGAGCTTTTATGTAACAGGTAGCTATTATTACACACAGTTGGAGTCTACTGATAATTTTGTCTATAATAGCCAGTAAGTGCATAAGTGATGATATCATCAACCAGAGCTGCTAAGAGCTTTTATTATCCATTTCATAGCAATAAAGCACTCTGGGAAAGTCGTGAGACTTTTGCACTTCTTGAAGGTTTAAAGTCACTCAACCAAGACACATCACAATTTATGTCAATGCCAGTCAAAGTGATCAGAATGGCCAAGGGCTGATCCCACTCAGCACCTGCGCCTTAAAGACACTGAACACATTGCAAAACCAAGGCCTAAATGGGTTATGGAGACTAGCAGTGGTTGCTCCAGCTGGGTTGAACCCTGCTGGTGGGGAATGGAGAGGGAAGCTTGCACTGCTGCTGCCTATAGTGAACCTGTTTTCTGGATATTTAGAGTTCAGTGTCCAGTGCTTGTCAATTTGGCACATTTCAGGAGCCGTCAATCACTCAAAAATAAATGCCTGTCAAAAAATACACTGCTCCTTCAGTCTGGCGCCTAGGACACCACCTCATGCTTCTTAATTTACCATAATATGCAGTGGCTGTCAAGGCTTGTTGCTTAACTGTAGAGAGTATTCAAAAGGAAAATATTAGTACAAGACACTCCAGAAAATTGTGTGTATTTTTGTGTGTGTTTGCACAGTGCAGTTCATAATTGTACATTTCCTGGACAGCTATGCGCATGAGCCATGAGATACGTACTTCTCATTCTACACATAATTGCATACACTGTTTTATTCACTTCTTTACACTACAATATACATTGTAAAAGGAAATTTTCCTTGATCTTTTCTCCACCATATCACACACATTTTGTTGAAATGGAACAGAAAAATCCAAAACATTTTGCAGGTAGAAAAAAATAAAACAAAAAGGGGAATCTCCCACCAAAAAAGAGTGGCCCTAGAGGACTGCTCAGAATTAGAGAACTCTCTCATACTTTTGGCCCGAGATGTTTTCACATCATTTGAGAAATGCAACTGTTCCATGAAACCCTGGAACAGTCATTTAGTATCAATACTCCATGGAACTTGGCAGCTGCACTGAATTACCACTTGGTCACACTGTCTAGTGAAATTGCAGCTGGAAATGTGTCTGCAGTCATGCCAGCTTCTCATATTGCATGAGCTGAGATGTTCAGATGTCAGCTGGGACAGCTTGCTTTCCTGCCTGAATTAATCCCTCCCTTGGCACTCCCTCATACCCGCCCAAGGCCATGCCTTTGAAGGCACCTGTAGTGTTTTTAGTGGAATGTTGGAATGCAAATCTGTGAGTCGATAGAACCCTGTTTTAAGATGCACATCCAAAAGCGTTCCAGTGGGTCACTTAAAGTTCTCAGCCTCCAGGATATAAATTATATGTATTAGGAAAGTAAATAATTGGATAATGGAGGTCTTTAATACCACTGTTCAAATAGAATTATGATCTGTGGTATAAATATTAAACTAACATGAATGCGGTCACTTAAACTGACAAAATCCAGGAAATTCTGAATTCAGGCTGCCACTCTACCCTCATCTCATGCCTGGATAGTGCTGGGTGCTAGAGGTGCAGATAGAGGGCAGTAGATAGCCCTGATCTACTCTGGAGCTTGGCAAATCACCTAACTCATCCATTCCTCCACTTACTCATCAGTAAATTAATACTTAACTCACCTGCCACTTGTGGGTTTTGCGAGGAGTGGAGAGGAAGGATAGTCCAGTGGTTAGAATGCTAGGCTAGGGCTCAGGAGAACTGGGGTCCATTCCCTGTTCCACTGCAGTCTTCCTTGGCAACCTTGGTAAATCATTGAGGCCCCGATTCTCAAAGGTATTTAGGCTCCTAACTTTGATTAAAATCAATGGAAGTTAGAAGCCTAAAAACCTTTGAGGACCTGGGCCTTAGTCTCTCCATACCCCAGTCCCTCATCTGTAAAATAGGGGAACTACTGCTTCCTACCTTCCAGGGTTTTGTGAGGAGACATACACTAATGATTGGGAGGTGCTCAGATACTGTGGTGATGGAGTCATATGGAGTACCAGAGATGGATTGTGAATCTTCACTAATTAGTTTTAGGTCCTCCGATAAAATGTGCTGGAGAAATGCTACGTATTAGAGTGGAATCTTCATCCGCCGGAAGCCAATGGCACAACTTCATGGACCGTAGTCCAGTCCAATCCAGTCCTTATCTCTTCCTGAATTTTTTTGACATCTTTCCCTTCAGGAATCTCTCTATTCCTGAGTTTAGTTTTTAGGGCTGAACCTACACTTTGTCACTCCACATCTTCTCTGCCTGGCTCTGCTGTCCCATGTCTGGTGAGTCTTGAAAGCTCAGTACTTTTATTTTTAAATTAATCCCATAAAACTCTATAGGTCATGGCTCTGTGATGTATTCTGCATGTTTTGTTTTTAATCCTTAGTCTACTGGACCAGCATGATTATCACTTTTACACCCCATACCAATCTTTTACACAACAGGCTGCAAGGGCTCTTTGAGAGCCATTGACATCGATAGTGTCAATGTGGATTTATGGAGCCTTTAATCTGCAGATCCATACCTGTGCCGTCACCCTGAATGCTCAAATCCTTCATGGAATTGCAGTGTGACCTTATCAAAAGTGCTATGCATTGGCTGCTTTTCTAAGAGACATAAATTAGTCATTTTATACTCTCTGTCTCTCTCTCTCTCTCTCTCTCTCTCACACACACAGAGGTTATTTTTAATTCTTTGCAGAAAAAGAGGGGAGGAGAATCATAGAGACATAAGCCTTGTCATTCATTAGATATTTCTTTACACATATAGGCCCAGATTCTCCCCTGTGGTACAATTGATTTGCACTGCACTGCCCATGAACACTGGACCTAATACAGGCATGCCTGGCTGACATGTAAGAGGATCCTACAATGGCAAAGAGCCCACATGGCTGATATTGTAGGGGGCATGGCCAATGGAAAGAGAGTGTGGCCGGGACTTCCTTGCATCTGGCAATCCCTGGCGCCTGTATCAGCCCCTGTGACCATTTGCATTTGAAGCAAGTTAGAGCAGCCTTCAGGTGTATAGGACCTGTGTACAGCAGCTCAAGGAGGAGAGAGTGCAAAGGTGATTAAAGCCACATTTGTGCTCCATCCCTCACCACCCTTCTTGGGTTGCATTGTGCACTCCCTAGCCATAACCAAGGATCTGGGCTAGGCAGCATATCCCACTTATAGTGAGCTCAGATATGGGAGTACGGCAAGATGATTGGGAAGGGCATAGGGAGCGAGAAGGGGGATAGGGAGAAATTAAAGCAGAATGCAGGATTCTGTTGTCTCATAGGTGAGGGGGAACTCTGTGAAAACCATGATTTCCCTACCTAGGTTTCACTGTAGCCACAGCAATATGTTTGATGCAAAAGGTGTGAGAAAATCCATTATATAAAAAAGTCAGACCACATGCTGCTGAACTTCTCTCTCCACTCAATTACCTGAAATGCTGTTTTTCCATAGTTAGCAAGCTCACATGCTCCACCATGCCAGTCTGCTGGGCTACCACCTTTCATTGATTTCCAGTGTTAGGTTATGATCTTGCAAAGTACTCAATGCTTCCTGCCTAGTGCTGGGCATCTTCAACTCCCACTGACTTCAGCAAGAGTTGAGGGCGCTAAGCACGTTGCAGCACCAGGGACAAAGAGCATGAAAAATGGGGGGAAGAAAACAAAACAAGGGCCATGTTAGCTTACGAGAATAAAAAGAATAAAGTGTATGCAACCAGGAAATTTTCACTGCTTCAGTTTTTAGTATCTTTAGTCCTTCTGTAACTTATAAATAGCTGAATCTATTTCCAAAAGATATTGAAATTACATTTATAAAAGAGAAAACTGGTGATCCTGCAAGGAGTTCTGCATGGATGGACCTGTGCACCCACATGAAGCTCTTTGCAGGAAGGGGGCCTATAACATCACTAGAAAAATGTCCTTTGCTCACAGAAGAGGGAGGGCATGGGGAGTGGCTGTGCCATCTTAATCCCAATTGTGACACACTTAACACCAATCTGGTGGCACCATCTCTAGTAGAGAAAGTGTAATTCAATCTTGCAAAATCAGGTCCTAAATGGGTTATGGAGACTAACAGTGGTTGCTCCAGCTGGGCTGAACCCTGGGCAGTCAGTCCAGGACACAGCCAAAAATCCACATCTCCAAAAACCCCAGAAGGCCGCTTCTGAGATGAGACCTTGCATGCCAAGTGATAGCCTGGATTGGAACAGTTTGACTGAGATATAGACCCCTGGGAAGAAAGCTTTGGAATGAGAACCTCAGTGGTAGCTGTGCTAGTGGGTATCATTCTGATAAAGGGAATCTTAGCAAATTCCAGTTTCACGGTATGAAGGAAGGCTCATCAAAGGGATGGCGAAGGATAATCTTGTGACTACAGCACAGAACTAAAATCTGCTTTCCTGGAATTTATATTCCCAGATCTGTCCAGATTCGCTGTGTGACTTTGGGCCTGGGTTTTCAAACGTGGCCACTATTGGCTGCCCAACTTTAGATACTGAGGGTGAAATCTTAGTCCCACTGACGTTGATGGCAAAATGCCCATCAGTGTCAATGGAACTGGGATTTCAGACCTTGGGCATGATTTCCAGAGGCGCTGTGCATCTATGGCTCCAGCTGAAGTCAACAAAAGCTGTGGATGTTCGGCAGCTCTGATCATCAGACCTCTGGTATATATAGTTGGGCATCCAAACATTCAGGTATCCAAAATCTGAGTCCACGTTGGAAAATGTGGGCCCTAAATCTCTCTGGACTAGTTTCCTCCTTTGTGAAATGAGGGTACCCACACTTTCCTTCCTCAGAGGGATGCTGTGAGGCTCAGGAGATGAATATTACGGAAGCATTCGGCAGTTTGTGGATGGAAGGGGCAATGGAAATGCAAAGTAGCACTGTCGGCAGCATCCCCACAATGTCCAAGGCTTCCCGGGAATCGGAGGGAAAATGACAGATTTCATGCACTGGCTATGGCAAATTTCACAGATTGCGCAGGGTTGTTAGGGGATGATGTCAAAGCACAACTGTAATTTGTGTTGTTTTAAATGGGTCTAGTCATTAGATATGAAAAGAAACAGCATGAAACCTTGAGCCCTGCCCTGACTGTGGCGTCGCTTTTCTGAGATGTATTCATTAGGCTGCAGAGGAGAGGAGAGCAGATTTTGGTTCCAATGGGAGGTCTGCCAGAAGAGCCCCATCTGCTGAGGCTACAGTGGGGATGTGCCATACCGCTGGCTGTCCAGTGCTGCCCATTTTTGTGGCTACTTGGGCTACCTGTGGTCCCTCGGGCAGAGAGGAGGTGGTAAGATGTGAGCCACTGCAAACTTTCCCAACAGAGTTCCCACCATGGATGGCTTTGCCTCAGGGCCTCTTTTGGCTTCTGATGGCATTCAATCCAGAAACAACCCTGTACAATTGCTCCTTAATTGCCACTCCAATGGTAATCATAGATTAACATAAACAATTAAATAATGAAGAAGTAAAAGAACTCCTGACCGTTGCAACAAATATGGATTCCAGGACACACATTCCCATGATATCTCTTACCTTTCTATCTGGTCCTGAAGTCCTTGAGCAGGCAATATTCCTCCTACTCGCTTCAATAAGAGATCTGGGCATGGCATGATTGTTGAATTGGGCTCATCTGCGTCAGATTTATAGAGTTTCAGGAAAGTCTGGGCATAGCATCATTTCCAGACACACTAAATATAGCTTCCTGAGATAAGCAATAAAGGGGAAAAAAAGAGATTAGCAATACTGCTGAAAATCAACTCAAACAAGCACACTTTCTAGAGTCATGCACACATCAGGCCATGAAAAATGGAGGTACAAGAAAACAATAGACACAGCACTCGGGGATAACAATACATCAAAAGGGAAGATTACATCAAAACAAAAAATAGGTGTGGATTGGAGATATCCTGGATGATAATGACTAAAAACTCTCTTGATCAGGGGAGAAAACAAAAGGTAAGGATAACAGAAGGAGTAAATACACTACAGGAGAGGCAGCTCCTGCTTCTCTCTATTATTTGTTGCAAAGGAGGTCTTTTCAGCCTGTCGTGGAGCGAGTTGGGCCCTGCCTGGGGAAACCATGATGACATATTTCTAGCAAGCTGTGCTGATGTAACAAGGCCTGATCTAGGATGGGTTCTGTATGATGATTCTAGCAGGGTTAGGCCTTGTGTAGGTTAGGTCCTGTCAGCCGGGGAATGATAGCAACTTTCTATCAAAAAACACGTGTACATTTATTTGGCAAGAAAGTTGCTATCATGGGGCCAATTGTGCCCCCAAGATCTGTATGTGGAGGGAATCCTAGGAGCTCGATTACTATGGTGAAGGGGGAGAGGGCATAGGAGAACCTAGGTTTATAGACAGACCCTCCAAAGGAGGATCTCAACCCTACTGTTTGGAAGGGGAGAGAGTTCAATTGCCTTTATAGGATCTTCCCTCCTTTCCTAGGACCCTGCAGAGGGCTCTCCCTAAGGTCATGATCTGTGCAGGGATGTGGGAGAAAGGGGCATCTCTGTGCTGGGTTGGGGTCACATACATCCCCTTTCCAGACCCATGGAGCTCCCCTGGATGGAAGTACAGCCTGGGCTTTCTCACTTGGTCTGTGCCACTCTCTTTGCACAGGGACCCCCCTTTAAGGGGTGCAGGGAACGGAGAAGTCCCTGAGACAGCTGTGGCCAGAGACGCAAGCCTGAGGAGGACAACAGCCAGGGGCTCAGAGTCATATTTCCTGATCAAACAATCGGGGAGGAACTCCACGCACGGCTCCCTATCTGATTTTCTTCTGCCTTAGGCTCCTGAAGAGGCTGTACTATGGAAAGGGATGACCCAGTTCACAATTCAAAAGACACATGACCGTAGGAAATCAATATTCCTATTAAGAATCCTTCAAGCCACATCCTTAACTCCTCAATCAGGAAAAAAAATCCTATTGACACCCCTCCTGAAATCCCACTGAACTTTTTGCTAGGCAGGAGTTCAGGAGGAGGGTCATCTTTGGGAGCTGAAAACCCTGGACACGGAGAAGTTCAAACATTCTTCATTCTTGGGTGGTTTTAAAGGGCCGTTCTAAAGACCTGATCTGGCCCCTTTGAACTCAATGAGGGCTTTGCTATCGACTACAGTGGGAGCAGGAGCTGGTCCTTAGGGTAAATAAGTCACACGGGCCCAATCCTACATACCCTTATTCACTCAGAACCCAATTCAGCAAGACACAAGCATGTGTCTGACTTTCAGCATGTGAATAGTCCCAGAGACATCAATGAGATACTCCCATGCTTAACGTTATGTGTCTTCCTAAACTGAAGTCTCAGGTAGTAGGTAATTGGACTAATCATGTGAGAGTGAGGACTACCTGAGTCAGGAAGGGTTTGCAGGATTAGGGTCTGGAAGTGTAACTATCTTCCCTCAAGGAATACTCACCCTCGTGTTGTCTTTTTACCCTTCTTAATAGCCTCTGGAGGTTCAGTATGGTTTTCTGATGCACAAAAAGGCCTGATTGACGCTCAGTTGCCTTTCTGTCCTGTCTCTGTTTATTAAGATAAAACTGTAGGAGAAGAATCCTTTCTGTGGCAAGCTATTTATTATTTCAGTCCCGCTATGTTTTGCTATTTCTCCAGGATGGGTCCTTTGTGTTATAATTTTGTTTGAAAATATTTGCGCCCATGGAGTTTTCAAAAACAGGAGCTGACACAAAGAAAGTAGGAAACTGAAATAAATTACACAGAGGCGAGGTTCTTGCAGACACTGCTGCAGTCCAACCTTTTCCACACTGTTCCCAGCTGATAGCAGAGAATTTAACTCAAACCAGCATAATACCAACCTGTTCCTGTTGTTTTTGAAGTAACGTTTTTACATTCTGATGCCAGGGTGCCTGACCCAAAAGTGCAGCGTGAGACTTCTTTATTCATGTTCTAAAGAATGTTCCCGCTGCATCCATAAAAAATAAAACAAACCTTCAAACATTTCCTGCAAATATAAATACAGCAAAAGCTCCTTAAATCCAGAGCTTTCCGGGCAAGGTAATTTGGTGTTTTCTGTGGGCATATTCGTTTCTGCTGGAATAAAATGTGTTTCATTGGGTTAGACTGCATTAATTGGTGCATGTCAGATTATGTTCAGTGAACAGGTCAGAAAATTCACTATTTGAAACCAATGGGATTTATGTCCATTTAGAGGGCTAACTTCTTGTTTTAAGTGTTATAGGGACTTTTTTCTTTGTTTGTTTGTTTTTTCTTTCTTTCATGGCTGCTGATTTGAATAACAATAGTTAAGTTAATATGAGGTTTTCTTACCACTTTGGGCAGAATCCTATTTTTCTTCAGTATAATCAAGGAATGCTTTAATGGGCCATTTGTTTCTTCAGCATCATGATGCCCCGGCTATCACTATATTCTGACACTACTGCAACAAGTACTCTTTTGCATTTATTTAAAGGAGAAATGCAACTGATCAGTCATGGTGCCAAAGTCACATTCTGCTCCCAGCGAAGGCAATGGCAAAGCTCCTATTGACTTCAGAGGGAGAAGGAGCAGGTCCAGGGTGGTACACTAAACTTTGCTATTTAGCTTAACAGAACCTGTAGAGGTACCACATTATGATCAAATAGGTCTTTCCCATCTCTTATTTGTGTGATATTATTATCCTGTTGTGTAGGTGCTTTGCAGCATGAAGCACACCATAGATTAACACAGGGTGTATCTGGCTCATTCCTTGGGCTATGGTGGAGTGGAGGATGGAGCAATGGCTCCCTCTTCTCTGGAGGCCCTTCTACAGAGACTGTGCTTGCAGTTGGCTTTTATGTGGGGTTGTACAATATCCAATATAAACTGTTGCACCTGTCTCTGGGGATTTGCTCTGCCACTTGCTGTCTGGCCTAGCAGACAGTACACTATTCTGGAACTCAGGAGACCTTGGTTCTACTCGTAGCTTGGCCATTGGCCTGCTGGATGACCTTGGGCAAGTCATGTCACCGCTCTATGCCTCCATTTCCCCATCTGTAAAATGGGGATAAGGATACCGACCTCTTTTGTAAAGTATTTTGAGATCTATGGATGAAAAGCACTATATAAGAGCTAGGTATTATTATATGTGATGTGTAAAGATATTTGGATAAGTTTATAGAGATCTAGAATATCTCAAAATGTAGCAAAGCATGTGCTTTGATTGCAGAACTTGGTGCAAGTTAAGATATGACCCATTAAGTCATTTCTACTTCAAACTTCTATTTATTAATGAATCACATGTGATGTATGCCCAAATCTAAAATACTAAAAATACTAAAATAAATCCATTAATATGTATGTACATTTTAAAATGATTTTTGCTGTGACTGTTATCCCCTTTTTTTCTATCACAAATATTCTAGTTAACAAGTTTACTGGAAGAAACAGCAAAATAAAGACTAAATTTGAGAAAACTGCCACCTGTTCTTAGAGAACTTGCAGAGAGAAAAGGAGGTGAAGCTGGCTGAGTAAATTCATTGCCCGGCACTATTTACAAAGCTCTGCTCACATATGATCACATGCATGTGTGGCACATGCAGAACGGTGGGTCTGTCTGTATATCCTCTGCTTCTCCGTGGGCGCTGGGTGCCCCATAAGAAGTAGAGGTGTAGGGTGGGTTTTTGCAGCTACCCAAGTTGACTGGCAGGGCCTGACCCCAATCCCATTGACGTCAATGGCAAGGCTCCCACACTGCTGGCAAAGAGTCTGGATCAGAGCCTCTATCAGGCATTGCCCTTTTAAGACGTGGCCCCACACGCCCGCCCTCCTCCCCAGCAAGCGGTTCCCTGGAGGGGGCTCTTTCACTTGCTCCACGACCTCACGGCTGGGAGAGGCAGCTGCTCTCGCAGCCCGGCTGCTGGCAGAGACGGCGGAGGGGGCTGCCCAGTCCCTGGATGCGGCTGAAGGCAGTTGGCCCCGGAGATGGTAGCGGGCAGGTCCCAGTGAACCAGCCCCGCTTCTTGGTCTGGTGCTTTCGGCTTCAAGCGGCTGGAGGGACCCGCTGGGCTTGGGGAGGATGGGATGCTGCACCGGGCGCTGTACCTTGATTTTCCTCTGCACTTTACAGCTGGTGAGTAGCCGGGACAATTTCTTTCCTCGCGGCTCTTCCTCACGCCGGGACAATTAGCCGGGTTCTAGCCACCCCCGTGGGGAACCCCCTTCGCACCCCCACACCCCCCCCTATCCCCCAGGAGGGTGGCGGATCCAGGGAAACTTTTACACACCGCTCCAGTCCAACTTGACCCGGGAGCCGAATCGACACGAGTTGGCACCGATTCCCTACATCCACAGGCGAAGGGAGTGTATGGAGGGGGGGAGAGTGTTGTGTCTGTCTGCGCCCGGATCAACCCCGCTTCTCCAACAGAAGTGGAGCAAGCAACTCGTTTTGATGGAGCGATCAGGCACAAACCCGGGAGCGGGGCCCAGCCGGCAGGCTCAGAACAAAAGATTCCCGGGATCTAACTCCACTCCCAAACTGCATTGTTAAGAATTAGGGAGTCCCCGAATTTGGGTGGGTAGTTTGAAAATTTAAGTCCCACGCAGCTGCTTTCGTAATCATCGTTTATTAGAATTATTCATTTTATTACAGTATTGGGTCCCTTTTTAACTTTCAGCCTTTTGATTTATATTTTGAAAGGGGTGGGAGGAGTCCGGATGTAAACCTGAATTGCCAGTTACTTTTCTTTTCTGGGGTGGCTTCATTGTTTTATTTGTTTATTTAAAGGGGCACCTTTAAAAAAAAAAGTCTTGAACGTGTAAGGTCACCCTCCTTTAAAAAAAAAATTAAACCTGATGTTAAAAAGTCGAGAATTCTCATAATGATCATCATCCGCAACAGCAAAAAGTTCAAAAGTGCTGAAATAATCAAGATATCAAAGAGGCCAAAGGTACTAATATATAAGGCTGCAATGAAAGATTAATTTATTATGCACGTCTTCACTGATTGTATGTGTTCATGCATATTTAAAACTACTTATTTAAAACATTCTCCTCATTAATTGTACAAGTATATATAATCAGAAGCAAACTCCTTTAACGCCTGAAATACTGGTTTTCATACATCGTGGCTTTCTATCACATCTGCATACATGTCAATGCTGAACTGTGATAAACAAAGGTCTGGTTGTTTTATGATTGTGCATCTAGCTTGTATCTGGAGGTTCCCCTTGTCAATTGCTAATAGGCTGCAGGGTTTCTCTTGCCTTAAAAAGGAAATGCCATTCCTTTATTTAATTGTGAAGCGCGTTTTTTCTAAATTTGTTTTATTTTGGAGCATAATCTCTAGATCTTGTTGAGGAAAGGAGCCAGTTGATTTTAAACTCAGTAGTAAATCGGTGCCACTGAGTACTCTAGCTAAAACTGTGTTTTGGAGTTGTTTACTGTAACAGTAATTTATTTTCTCTGAAGGGACAGTTCTGTGGAAGAAAGAATCTCTCATTTAGCAGAAACTGGGAAGCTGCTAGTTTTTAAAACATAAACCAGTGGTCTAAAATTTGGGTGTGGTGAGCAAAGTTTAGGCTATTCGTTGTGACTAGCCTAACGAAGAGATGTAAGATTTGACTTGTGGATAAATAAAATAAGGAATGAGGTTCTGTTGTTTGCATGAAGCATATTACTAGACATGTTTTATGCATCATGATGATAATGATAGCAGTGAGTATTTAGTCTTTTAGTGTCTGTGTTCTTTCCTGTAATTTTTCACCCATACTGTACAGAAGAAAGAGACTGTAACCATGTTAACATTTGAATAAATTAGTGTTTGAACACCTAATTGTCTCTTCAATCCAGCAGTGTATTGGCCTGCTTTTTAAAAAACTGCTGGTGCTGCTCTTATTTTTGACAAGCGTGGGAGTTTTCTGGTATCCAGGATACTGGAACAAAGAACCCCGGACATTTTTTTTCCTTAGGACCCTCCTCCGTGAAGAAAAGAATCAGCTTCTTTTCCCATTCTTTAGCAAGTTTGGATGCCTCTGTCTTGGCGATTTCCCATGGCACTTGCCTTAGTAAACTGGTAGAGATGAAAAATGTAAAGTATGGGGAGGGAATTCCTGAAACTGTGTCCTGATGAGGGTGTGATCATGAGCTGTTGGCTAAACTCCCAGTAAGTTACTGGGGGAAGCGGTGAGACCTTTTCCTGCTACATTTCCAGCTCTCCTTGTGTGTAAATTGTCAGGTCATTTATTCAGCAATATAGCTAAGTGAGCTGCAATAGAATGAGATACTGTACGTAATGGAATCAATTAATACAAAAACCAGAAGCGATCAGACCATCATCATTAATAAATTATAAAGATGTGAACTTTCGTTGATCGTCGCATGTCTCTGTTCTATTTCACTTGCTATTTTGATCTCTCTATATTCTTCCCTTAGTGTTTCCAGACACTGTGCTTCCCACAACAAAAGTCCTGGAGTGAAATCTCGGCTCTACTGAAGTCAATGAGAGTTTTGCCATTGACGTCAGTGGGGTAAGAATTTCACCCCTGGTACTTCAAACCTTAATTGCATGCTTTTATACTACTTTGTTTGGAAACTGCACATTCTACTATATATTTCTCTAGTGCAATAACTGACTTTATTGGGAGTTTTTATAAATAATAAATACAAGAAAAGCAAGAGTTCAATTTGCAATGGCTTGTGGAGGTCCTATTACTCCTTATGTGCAAGTACTTGGATAACTGCCAGTTGTGCGTGGAAGTGTTCACAGTTTCTGAAATGTTCACAAATTATAGCACAAATGTATGCCTGAAAAAATAAAATATCTGAGTATATTAATCATTGTTGTTTGTTGTTCTCCTGATTAAAAACGTTTGTCATCCAACTGGATAGCAGAAGTCACAACATGTGAATTAGGTGATCAACTACACCACATGAATGCCAAATAGATCACCAGCAATGCACGGGCTGCAAACTCTTTGTCTAAACTATATAGAGCAAGCTAATGAATATGTTTGAAGAGAATCAGGATTGAGTCTCAGCTGATTCGCTGATCAGAAAGAGGCTACATTTGTAATGAATAATTTGACTAACTCTAATCTTAAACTGTCGTCCACCTGAACATTCCAAATTAAGGTTTTGCTCCTTCGTGGCTTTGTACTGGTGAGCATAGTGAATGAAAGGGCTCTTCTGGTGCTCTTCTTCCCTGCCACCCCTATGCATGCAGCAAGGCAAGGTAGCACCACTGGTCATGATCCAGCGTGGCCTTCAATGGAACTTAAGCACAAGCTTAATGTTAAGCACATGCTTACGTGTGTTGCTAAATCAGGCCCATAATGCATAGAAGAGTATTGTATGAAGTGGGCTCAGTTAACATGCAGCCTGCCCCCCACATTCCTCAGGGGGATCCCATATTCAGTAGGTTGATGGCTAGCTACTAATACACCTACCCTGTAATACATTTCTGCTCTGGACAGAAAGCATAGTTACTCCCACAGCATGGTGCCTCAGACCTGCCAGCAGAAAACCACAAGGCAGTATCTTTGGTTCCCATCACTGTGCCTGTCAAGGGAGGGTTTGGTTCTAGGATTGGCAATCTGGCCTTTTAATTCACACTGTAAGGGCCCAGTAGTGTGAATTAAGGATGGATGAACACAACTGGTTTTATTGTCTTTACATCACTTTAACTCAGAAACTAATGTTATCTGAATGGACTCCGCCTTCCTTCCCCCCATGAATCTTTGTTGAAATAAGAATATTAGGAAAAGCTTAAGCAAAACCTGAACAAGTTGTATCTTTTCCCAGTGAGGGAATGGGACCCGGACTCCATCCCTGTGAAGTGTGTTAGAGAAATGTGCAGTATAGAAATTAATGATAGAAAAGATTTCTAGTGCAGGATTTCACACCCTATGTGGAATACTGCAGAGAGCATCACTAGGGGGCATCCACCAGGACCCCCAAAACATTGTGGGATTGGTGGGTCCCAGCAAGAAACCATGGACAGTTCAGTTGCTAGGTTCCAGACAGGAAAAATGTTAATAACTGGTGATCCAGTCCTTCCTCCCTGCCAGTAAGCAGATTGTTCACAATAGTATATTTCTTCAAGTAATAAGTGATTGTGTGTGCTGACGGCGCCATCTGAATTTATTTCAACCAGACCAGGCATGGAAAAATTCCCTCCCTCCCCATAATCCGTCCCAACAAATCAAGTAATTGTTGTTTAAATTCAGTCCATGGTTTGGGAGTATAGATGCCAAGCGTAAACCTGGAGGCAATTTTACAAATACATTTAGAACCCCTTCTTCTCAGAGGCTCTAGATGGAAAAAATGACAAACATTTCCCATTAACAGTGAGAGAGGAGCCCACACAGAATTTCTACTCACAGAAACAAACCCAAAATAACTATATCCATGTATTTATTTCTTCTCTCTGTCTCTCTCCTTCTCCCCCCCTCTTTTTCTGACAATGTCTTTTTAATCTCTTACAGAAGTGGGTGATCAATTCTGGAAACTATCTGAAACCAGTATAGATCCTTCTCTAGCAACCTTCTCTAATGATTAACATGGCCGTGTCAGCTTGATCTAGCAGAAAGTTGATAAACTAAAACACTGGAAAATTTTTAAAAAGGTACATTGGCCTTTGGGATTGCACAGGGTGTAAATCAGAACAGAATATGGCCAAAAAATGAACAAACATATAAAATATTTAAACTTTATAAAATTTATAAACTTCCCACTCCATTGCCTACATTAAAGGTAGCAACAGACCTGGATGCTGATTTTTAGATCCACCCACTCTCAATCCCCAACACAGGCAAAATTTGGATTCACATACAGGTCCCAACTTTGCCGCTGGTTCTTGGCCCCTCTTTATATATTGAGCTGAACCAAGCAGCCCAAAACTTTGGGGAAGTTCACACCAGCCTGTCAGCTGTAACTCATATGCTCCTTGGGGCAGGAACTATCTCTCTGATGTCCTACAGTCCCAAGCACACTGTCTGCCCTGAATAGCAATCAAGTACTAGACTCTGCCAGGCCTCTACATGAGTGGGGGTGGGAGAGAGGGTATAAAGAGCCTTCCCCTGCACTTTGCATAGCCTGGCTAAGAGCCAAGCGTAAGTACATTCCCTGAACTTTTGGAAGTAGAGGGATTGCTCCCTCGCTATTCTCTGGGGGTGCCCAGCATGCCAAAGTTGTGTGGGAGGAGGAGGCAGGGACATTCTCACCTTTGCCGTCCCACACAACCAGCCCATGGAACAGAAACAGCACTGCTGGGAGAGTTAGATACATCCCCTGAAGAGGTACTGAATGCTCCCTGAGGCTCCCCCAGATGGTATCATAGATACATAGGCATGTAGGGCTGGAAGGGATGATTTCACACAGTCGCTAATGCTGTGCGGTGCCTAACTGGCAGATTTGAACCCAGAGTAGTTAAAACAAAAGCAGGTGCCCAAATCAGCAGTGTGCCCATTGCTTATCATACTGATCAGAATCATCTCGTTGTTACCTTGTGCTCCCCCATCTTTTTATCACCTTCACCTGTTGACTCTCACCTTACACTTAGATTGTAAATGCTTCAAAGCAAGGGCTGTCTTCTTGTTATGTTTGTACAGCTCCTAGCACAGTGGGGCCCTGGTCCCCATCTGTGGTCCTGAAGCACTGCCACAAATTATACAATAAGTACAAGAGACACATTAAACAGAAGCTGTTTCCTGAGTGTGAGTGCCAGACAAAGTAAAGTTAAGGCTGTGGCAATAACAGGCTTGGTGTAAAAATTTCCACTGAAACTGGTCTTTGGTGGAAAACTGAGGTTTTGACTAAATGAATGTCATCATGGAAAGTGTCCGCTTTCCATGGACAATTTTGAGTTTTCGTCATAATCCCAAAAACGTTTTGGCTGAAAACGTTCCAGTTTTGGTTGGTTTGTTTTTTGACAAAAAGTCAAAATTTTGTGTGGAGAAAAGCTCAGTTCTCCAAGCCGTTCTCGTCAGTAATGATTCGGACAGGGAGTTCCACTGCAAAGCAGGAGAGCAGCACAAGTGCAGTGTTTCTTGTGCAATATTTGGTATTTCAAAGGTGCTTGCATCCAGAGTTCACATTGCTCAGACAATCCAGATTCATACTTCCCACTGTTGGAGTAGCTTGCCAGTGACTCCCAGGAATCCTATGCTTTTGTGTTCTCTAAACCAACCCATTCCGAGGTTTCAGACCATGAATGGAATCTAGGAAGGTCCAAAATAAAAACAATTCCCTCCACCCTTCAACCTCTTTTTCTTAAAGTGTTTTTGCACAAGCTTGGTCTGGTTCTTTTGTGATCTTCTTGTACATTTTCAATGGGTTGGAAGCACAAATAATTCACAGCAGAAATTCTTCTCTGACTTCTGCCGCTGTGCTGATGGACGTGACGTTATGATGTGGGTTTATACTATATTCTGGGGTTGTGTGTAATTGGATTGTACTGTTATTTTTCTAACTGAATTTCATCCCACATAATTAGGGCCCAATCAAATTCACGGCCATGAAAAAAGCATCACGGACCGTGAAATCTGGTCTCCCCCCGTGAAGTCTGATCTTTTGTGTGCTTTTACCCTATACTATACAGATTTCATGGGGGAGACCAGTGTTTCTCAATTTGGGGGTTCTGACACAAAAGGGAGTTTCAGGGGGGTCACAAGATTATTTTAGGGGGGTCACGGTATTGCCACCCTTACCTCTGCACTGCTTTCAGAGCCGGGCAGCTGGAGAGCGGCGGCTGTTGACCGGGCGCCCAGTTCTGAAGGCAGTGCCCCATCAGCAGCAGCACAGATGTAAGGGTGGCAATGCCATACCATGCCACCCTTCTGTGCTACTGCTGGCAGTGGCTCTGCCTTCAGAGCTGGGCTCCCGGCCAGCAGCCGCCGCTCTCCAGCGGCCCAGCTCTGAAGGCAGCACCGCCACCAGCAGCAGTGCAGAAGTAAGGGTAGCAGTACCGTAACCCCCCTGCCCCCAATAACCTTGCAACCCCCCCACAGCTCCTTTTTTGGGTCAGGACCCCTACAATTACAACACTGTGAAATTTCAGATTTAAATAGCTGAAATAATGAAAAACTTTGGGGGCCCCCAGGCTGACTTTTCCCCAGTGGCTCTCATTTTTCCTCCCACCTCTGAGGCCCTGCTGATAAAATCCATCCCACCTCATGTATCTGGCTGGCAACTGTCACAGCCTTGCCTGGCCACAGCCTGCTGCTCTGCTTCGCACTTGTTTCTTCTGATGGGCCGCTATGCCTCCAAGGCCCAGATTTTATAGACTTTGCCTCTTAATCCGGCCCTACTGATGGATTTTATTTATAAACTGTCCTGCCCCCATTCCCAAAAGAGAGAGAGAAAATAAAAAGACAAGGCCTAATCAGTGGTGCATAGGATGCAAACAGGCTGTGCCTTGCACCGCTCCATTTTATCATGTGACCTCTTTCCCATGCTCTGTCCGGTTACCCCATATGCTATGCTGCGTTCTTCATAACTCTTGAGCTTGATTAACTGCTACATGGGCAGGTGAATGTGAATACAACAGCACAAGATGATCCTGGAGGGGAAAATAGCGGGCCCCGGTGGCAGCAGATTATCAGGCTTCCATTTCTGCTTACAGCGTAAGGAAAAGATGAGTCCAAATAACAAAGACGAGGAGCCTCTCTAGCTGCATTGGAGAGAACATTATTAGGTAGGTCCGGAATTGTGAAATGTTTCTGTGAGGAGTGGAGTGACCCTGGTATTCTTCATTCTCTTTCCCACCCCTCCATCCCTGAAATGTATCATACCAGCTTGAGGTGTAGCTCATCTCTACAGAGCTACGCTCTGCTTTGTGGTTTACTTTCTTTTATTTTCCATAAGAACGGACAAGGGTCTGTTGTTATCCCAGGGTTCAGCCCCTTTGCTCTTTGCTGTGTCTGGGCGCTGGCTCAGATGGAATGGCACTGTGAATGGGGCGGTCAGCTCAAGAGAACATCCGGTGTAGCTCAGTGACATCCCACGAGCAGAGCTGAGGTTGTTCCAGTGTGTGTTACATAGGAGACTAGGTACATTTTCACTGGTATGTAAAAGGCAGCATTTCCAAGCACCTGCTGCAGGGGACTGTCAAACAGGAGATCTGGGAAGGATAAATTAGAGAGCAAAAGGCCTGATTCTCATTTCTGCTACCCCAGGGGTAAAGCTGGAGTAACTCCACTGCAGTAGGGATAGTCTAAGGTGTTGTTCATGACCTATTAAATCCTACATGACATGGGACATGCCTATTCCCCACTGATGTACCACCGCAGTTGTGATCAATGAAATTCGTTCCGCCGTCTTATAAAAGAGAAGAGGGGGACAGGGCATTACTAGCAGGGGGCCTCAGTCTCTGGGACTTGTTCCCGCTCACCACATGGTCCAAAACAGCCCGAACAGGACGACTAGTGCTGGTTGAAAATTTTCTGTCTACATGTTTTTTGATAGAACACTGGTTATCGACAAAACGAAAATCTCCACAGAAATAGAGTGATCATATGGCCTGTTTTGGCCGGGACAGTCCCTTTTTAAAGCCCTGTCCCGGACATTCCAACTTTTTTGACAAAAACTGGCATTTGTCCTGTTTGCTCTTGCCAACAGATCAGTTGCTAAGATCAAATGAACTAATGCCCAGTTCACAATAAACGTTGGGTGCATCCGCCTAGAGGGGTGCAGAGGAACGTTGGAGGGGGGCAGTAACTCAAGGTGCCAGGCAGTGGGGCTCTGGGGTCAGCCCCAGCCATGAGCGGCACGGGGCTCAGGGGGGCACTCAGCCCCAGCAGGGGCTCGGGCGCTCAGCCCAGCCCCAGCCGTGGGCGGCACAGGGCTCAGGCATTGAGGCCAAGTCATGGGTGGGGGGTCCTCTGGCGAGCCCTGTACGGGGTGGTGGTGGTGTGTGGCTTGGGCGAGCCCCGAACGTCCTGATTTTACTCTAGGAAATATGGTCACCTACACAGAAAGTCCCTGCTTTCCTCAAAAATTTTGGATTTTTTCTGTCTGGCAACATTTCTGGCAAAAAAACACCAAAGGTTTGTCAGTATTCAGCAGCGCTTGTCCAAAATCGGTTGTCAAAACCTGCAATGTTTTCAGTTATCTTTTTTTAATGAAAAGTTTAAAAATTTCACTACAATTTTTGACAAAAATGAAAAATGTTTTGGTGTTTGTCAAAATTTTCCATGAAAAACACCCCTCCCCCCTTTCCATGCAGCTCTATTGCTAACCTTTTGGGCACTCTGCAAACCATTAATCTGACGGGGTTTTGCAAGAAGATTGAGGATATTTTCCTGCCGTGGAGAAAAGAAGGGAGAAATGAGCTGTTTCATTGCTTTGGTTAATCAGTTATCTGTATAGGAGTATTGAATGGGTTTTGGACATTTTTTTATTATTTAAATCTAAAAAAAATGAAATCAAAACCAATTTATGCAGTATCTTTAGTCTGAAGCATTCAAAAGTAATTATTCAGGCCCCCCAAAATCATGAAATTGGCTTAAAAATCATGAGATTTAAAAAATAATGAATTTGGGGTTGAGATTTATTTGGCCTTCTGGTTCTTGAGCATTTTCTTTGCAACCAAGAATCTTGCTCTAAAACAAAAAACCAGAAACAAAAAAAGCTGAGATTCTCTGTGGATAACATGACTCCCAGAATTGGGGCTCTCTGAGAAAAAGCAGATTTTGTGAAATCCATGATAAAGCCATAAGAGTAGGCAGCACTGTTTCTCTGGATTTTCACTGGGACAGCTGCGATCAGAACGTGACCCTAAATGTCTATGTAAACTGATAGAGAACAGAAGTTTTATGTCAATTGCACTCTGAGTTTTATATATTTTAATTTGTCTCTTTAAGGGGGAAATCTAATAACAAAGGATCGTGTCCTCACCTAGGTGTAAATCAGCATAACCCCCCTGACTTCAATTATGCTGAATTATGCTGAGGATCTGGCCCAAACTGCGTTTTCCAAGCAGTACTTTTGGCCTCATTTATAAAAGGGCATCGTTGCGATTTCCCTCGTGTCTGTGGCTTGCCGTCAGTACAGCTGCGTCGGTGTCAGGATGCTAGACATAAGTATGTTGGTTAGCAGAGAAAACTGATGCCCCAGATTTTCATTATGTGGTGAGGACTCAATGCAGAAATAAAGACAGCAGCTTTTTATGATCCCTCTTGTCTATCACTTCCACGTCTCCCGCATGTTGTTTGGGTGAATCCAAGTTGAGTAATTTATGCATCAATTTCACTGCCACCTTCCTTCTGAAATTATGATATGTAAACTGTGGTCTCCAATGCCATCTGCCATGGCTTAATGAAAATATAATGTGAGAATCAATGCACCAGCTTGCCTCTGTCACCTGCTCATAGAAGGCAAACAATTGGCACTGTTGTGCCAGCTTCCTTTGCCACCTTTCAGTGACCGGCCGACTCAGCAGGAAAATGCACCAGCTGTTCTCAGATCCGGAGCTTGACTAATAAAGTTTTTTGCTTTCTCCCTCATTTTTTCCCCCCCTCTAGGAATACATTCTGTTCCCAAATACTTGGAACTAATTGAAACCTGAACAGTCGTCATACTTTCTGTGCTGGTGAGGAGAGGATATACGCTCCACCCAGGTCCAGATTTTCTGAAAAATTGGGAGCACAGTTCTGTGGCTAACTTCTGCAGAGAGTGATCCGCTGAGACATGCAACAGGACTTGTGCATACAGACACCTGACTTGCATGCATGATTGTCACCTAGGGACAGATCCTCAGCCCCTGTCTACTCCCCTTTGTGCTGCTCCAATAGAACAAAGGAGATGTAGAGATTTCCCAAAGGCTGCTGGGGATTCCCCTGGCATAAGGGTATCCCCTGGTGACCTGCTTTACACTGCCTGTTCCCCCAGAAACTCCAAATAGGGGGTTCTGGTGCATGGGGGTGTAGCGATGCAGGACTCACCCCTGCAGCGCCTCCTGCTGGTCTCGCAGGGAATTAGCTTCCAGCCTCCAGAGCGCCCTCTGTCGGCCAGTGTCTCGCTACCGCTGGGCCCCCGTGTCCCTCCCAGACCCTGGTGCCCCTTTCCACTGGGGTGCTGCCCCCTGGCAGTAACCCCACAGTCTCTGGGTCTCCCCCTTCCAGGGGAACCCCCACCCCCTATCCCCACCTCAGTATATGGCTACTGCCCAGTCCCCATCTAGCCCCCATTCACTGGGGCAGACTGCAGTATATAAGCCACTCATCACCGGCAAGGGGGGTATAGACCTGCTGCCTCTGCCTACCCTTGGGCTGTCCTCTGCAATCCCAGTACCTATTTGGCCTTAGACTAGGCCGGCAACCTGGGGGGTTTCCAGACCAGAGCCCCCCAGCTCCTCTAGCCTTCCCCCAGCCCTGCTCTACCTCAGGTACCTTGGTACACTCCCCAGCAGCCAGGTCCCTCCCTCTCCAAAGGCGAGAGAGAGTGTGTCTGTGTGTTCCTAGCCCACTGCCCTCTTATAAGGGCCAGCTGGGCCCTCATTGGGGTGTGGCCACAGCTGAGGCTGCTTCCCCAATCAACCTGGGCTGCTTGCCTCCAGCCACAGCCCTCTCCTGGGCTGTTTTAAGCCCTTTATGACGGGAACGGGTGACCACCCTGCTACAGGGGGTCAAGGAAAGGGCTGTGATTTGGTACTTTTGGGCTACTGAAAGGGTCCAATTCCAGTTGACATAAGCCAAGATCACCAACAGTGCTGTCAGTTTTAACTGTTTCTCTGTGACATGGACACCTCTCTCACCCCAGTTCCTGAGAAAAGTCATTTTGCTTTGGCTTTTACAGGTCCTCTGTCAGATAGTAATGACTTTGGGGTGTCACTCACTTGCAGAAGATCAGAGCTAGTACCCTTGAGGTGAGAGGCTCTGTACTTCATTGCCAATCCCATGTGCCAGCCAGACCCCGGCCATACAGACAAATGATGTAAGGATTCAGCGTTACTGAGGAGAGTTTGGTTAAACTTCCCATCAAGAGCAAAACATACTCAGTAAAAAGGAACTTGGTACTTAAATGAATATGTAGCTATTAGTGAATGTAAAGTAAGCACACACAGCAAGGGAGATGTCCTCTTATCAAATGTTTCATATGACCCCTGCTTGGGTGATAATGCTGCATCTCCAATGGGAAAGATCATGGCAAGTGCCCTCACATGGAGACTGCGCTACCTGCTGAGCTTCCGGGGGGTTGGGGGGGGGGGGCAAAGTTTTGCGTGAATAGTCTGCAATCAATCCCAATATGTTCCCAATATGGCCTGGCCAGGGAGAGAAAGCCATTTCGAATAGAACAGGCAATACAATTATTGTGGCATCACAGAAATGATGCCCAAGCATGGCAAGTAAGGACATAACCAAATAAGATGGGTACTTAGGTTCTCACCGAGCTCCAGACTGGTCCATCTTCTTGGTGACAAGACTAGATTCTGAGTACTACAGACAAAGCTACAGGCAGACAATGACACGCTATTAATTGCAGTGAAACTGTTTATCCCTGAGGATGAACACACCAGAGACAGCACCCTATGCAAGGTTACACTCAATTTTATAAGTTTCTCATGGGTAATAAAATACTCTGTCCCCATCTTTAGTGTCCTCTATCACCTTCTTCTCTGTTCAGCTGACGCTGTGCTTATAGATGAACCATCTCAGAGGGATAGTGCTTCCAGAAGATAATTCAGCAGCAACCATTTTACTGGTCCTGGGCTGTGGCCAAGGTGTCACCCCACATCCAACCAAGCGCTCCACAGTAAGGCATAACCCTTACATCATTTAGCTGTCTGGCTAGGGAACTGGTTGGCACATGGGATTGGCAATGGAGTACAGAGCCTTTTACCTCCAGGGCACCAGTTCTGATCTGGCCTTCTGTAGGCACATGACATCACAAAGTCATTACTATCCGACAGATGATACATAAAAGCCAAAGTAAAATTTAAAAAAAGACTCAACATTTTTTGTTTGAATATTAACGTTAGTGATGGCCCTGGAGACTAAAGTCCTCTGTTTATCCATAGAACAGAGCAACTATTCTTGCCGTGTTTCTATTAGGGACTGGAAAGAGAACTTCCAGATCTTTGCCCAACTTTGCAGACTCAGCACATCTCAGTCGATGGAATGCGCATATGAACTCTTGGATGGTTATCCAAACCAAACCCAATTCCAAACTTTTTAGGATTCGCCCATAGTTCCAAATAAACTCTTTAGGCAATTGGTCCCATGTGTGAAGTTAAGAATTGGTGCACATGTGCGGTATATGTCTGCTAAGTACATACAGTAAACTGCATTTTGTGACATGATAGCAGGAAAGAAAATACACCCAATTATAGTTTGTACATATAAAATTACTGTAGAAATCTGATTATCCTAATTTCTTAGACACTCTAAATATGTTCAGATAACTGGGAGTCTGGATAATCAGACTGGGGGATATGCTGGCAGTTCACTAGAAAGGAAGGTTCATATAGTGGGAGTACATATAACTGAGGTTTTACTGTATGTATTTTACTTACATTATCTGCATTTAAGCATGCAGAGGAGAGTGAAAATTGGGGACCAGAGACACAGATAACAGGATTACGATGCTTAAAACAGACACTGTGAAATTAATTAAGGTATTTCCCATTCCACCTCTCCCCTGCCCCTACCTCATTCCTCGTTGTTAAGAAGGAAACATGTTTAAAGAAAGCCAGTGTCTGACTTGCTGTGAGGACAATTAGTATCTGCCTGCCCAGAATGTCCTTTCAGACACTCGCTTGCTACTCTGTATAGTGATTGAGTGGATGCTGACAAATAATACAGTTTGCTCAATTAGGATCCAAGACCCCAACTAGCCACTTATTAAAACATCCCCTTCTCCTCCAACATGCAGCATGAAAGGATGAGTAGCTGATCGGAGTGTTGAATAGCTGGTGGCTTATTCCCTAGACTGCAGATCGGTGTAATTTTATTTACCTCTGCATTAGGACTGGATGATAATAGAATGGCAGGCCAGGGGTGGGTGGGCAGAGCTGTCCAGCTGTGCTGGAGCAATATGTTCTGATTCACTGAATGTGCCTAGGTGGTTTATAGCAGGCTTTCTTTCTTCTGAAAGGCCAGTCCTGTTGACATCAATGACAGAGTTGCAGAGACTCAGCACCTCTTCAGTGGGCCTCCATTTTACTTCAGTCTGCTGCACTGACAGAACCCAAGTGAACCCCCACGTTTCCCTTCACCCTCAGCTACTGTGGTCAGTAGCTATTCATCTAACATTACAGTGAACACATGATCATTATACACTTGGGTGTTTCATGATTTGGGGAACATCTCTGCCCCCTAGACCCTGAATGAAATTCATCCATGGCAAAAGAATAGTGCAGTTCCTATTGGCGCCAAGGGGAGTCCTGACCACTCATGCCAGGGCTGAATTTGACTTTCTCTCTGCATTTCTTTTCTGTCAGGCTTCCAAAGGCTAAAACCGTTTGCCCTTTACTCTAGGTGGCCTCCTGTTATGCTGCTAACACACAATTTGCCACACATACCTGCACTTTCTGTTTTTAACCTTCAGGATTTGACCCAGGAGCAAATATTAAATTTCAGCAGCTCCCAAACAGGGCATGTTGTGCCTCTTGGATTTCTGCTTCATGTGGCAGGTTTGATGGCAGGGGATAGCAGATCATGTTCTGTGCAAATACAGACAATTGTAAGCACTTTGGGGCAGGGACCACCTATTTATGCTGTATTTGTACAGCACCTAACACAATGGAGCCCTGATTCATGACTGGGGCCTCTAGATACTGCAGTAATACACCCCTGGCTAGATCAGACAGTAACTTTGTACTGGCTTTATAGGGGCATGTAGCTAACAATAATTTGTAAAAGGAAATCTTCCTGGGACAATACTGGAGGGAGGCTGGGTCTTTGGGTGGCCAGGGAAGGTGGAGGTTATATATATATATATATATATATATCCTGGGGATTTTTAGGGAGGAGAGAGGACCTGTAGACCTTTTCTCCTTTCTTCAGGGGGCATCTCCTGCACATTCTCCATCAGGAGAATCTCCAGACTTGTACTCTGTTGTGTCTCTCTCCTGGGAATTGAGAAGGTTTAATGTTTTTCCTCCATCTCTCTGTGTACCCCTGAGTGTCCCAGTCTGCAGTCTCACAGTGTGTTCTCCATCACTGAGAAGTCATTTCTCTCACACACACTTGCCCATTATTTCTCTCTCCCCCTACCAGAGCTCAGGGTTCACTCAGTGCAGTTACTGTCCTGCTGTTGGCAGGAATCCTGACCATCAGTAAGAGCTGCTACCCTGCAACTAGGTCTCCGGCTGGTCTCCCAGGATCCCGCAATAGCTGCTGTGGAGAGCAGAACCTCTTCCGGTCTGTCTACACAGCAACCAAACAACCGCGGCTGGCCTGTGCCAGCCAACTTGGGCTCATGGGGCTTGGGCTGTGGGGCTGTTTCATTGCTGTACAGACTTCCAGGCATGGGCTGGAGTCCGAGCTCTAGGACCCTGCAAAGTAGGAGGGTCCCAGAGCTTGGGGTCCAGCCCAAGTCCAGAAGTCTATACAGCAATGAAACAGCCGTGCAGCCGGAGCCCCACGAACCCGAATTGGCTGGCACGGGTGAGCCGGCGTTTTTTCTTTGCTGTGTAGACATACCCTTCAAGGTATAATGCCAGAGCCCCTTAAAGGTGCAGTTCTCCACAGCTGCCCTCCCATTACTAGCTCACCACTAATGACTGCAGAGGCACAGAACACTCACTCTCTTAATGTCCCACTACAGTGGCAGGGATAGCAGTTCACTAGGACCTTGTGTAGAAACTTGGGACTTTCCTGGCCGGACCCGGACTGCTGGCTGCTATGTGTGTGTGTTGCTTCCGTGTTTGGAGGGGATGGTTGAGGCACAAACCCCAGTCAGTCACTAGCTAGTACCACAGAAATCAGCCAACAAATGATTCCAATTGAATGAGAGAAAACGAGGTCTTTGCCCCTGTGTCACTGGAGCAGGCTTGAGTAAGGAGCTCTTTTCACCTAGAATGGGTTTGCATGCTGCTTCCCTCCACCAGAGCA
>NW_020664481.1:6188047-6196640 GCF_002925995.2 Terrapene triunguis
AAGCCGATCGTGCCGCTCCATTCTTTGGTGGCAGTTCGGCGGCGAGTCCTTCACTCCCTCTCTTCCTCTTCGGCGGCACTTCAGCGGCAGCTCAAAGAGGAAGAAAGGGACTGAGGGACCCGCCGCCGAATTCCCGCCGAAGACCCGGACGTGCCGCCCCAATAGCAGACGGAGTACCGCCCCTTTGTATTGGCCGCCCAAGCATCTGCTTCCTTAGGTGGTGCCTGGAGCTGGTCCTGGGTGTAATGATGACCCTGTTGCCCTGTGTACTCTTATCGGGCTTCTCTCCTTCAAGAGAAATTCTGTTTGTTGGATGGAGCAGGTGCTCTGCTGCATAAAAGTCTAATCAGTGCTACCTGTGCTGAGGTCCCAGTCTTCTTAGCACTCAGTGGGTTGGATGCTTTAGCACTACTGCCCTGGCAATCACTATCCCATCCTCCCTGCAGCTGTGCATTGAGCCACTGTAGAACTATGGGCCTCTTTTCTGCAGTAACTCACCAGTCTACAGTTTGGTCAGTAATTGCTGCTTCTCTGTTAGCAGATATTTTTTCACAGACTGTCTATCCTGCCGTTGTGCTGAAAGCGATGGGTTTCTCACACACTCAGAGTCTGAGGAAAGGTGACAGTCCGTTTTTTTTCTTTTAAACTTACTGTGAGCCAAACAGACCAAAGCCTCTTGCCTTTTAAGATATTCAAGAGTGGGTCTGTATGTGACTTGCAAATATGCATGGCAGCTAATTGCTCACAACACAGGGCAATGCATGCGCCTGTGGGCTTCAGATCAAAAGCAAGAGTCTTTGGGGTCAGTTTTAAACGGCACAAAGTGGGAAATTAGATGTGGGAAGTTACATGAGCCCTCAGACTTTCAGAGCCGCCAACAAAATAGCTTACAACTGAGGGGTGTGGCAGCCAGAGAATAGGTAGGGTGGTATAAAGCCTTCTGCACGGCTTCAAACTATAAAGACTGCATCTCCCACCAGCTGACTAATGGTGCTTTGTTTTATTTCTTCGATGACCGTGCCTGTTACAACTGCTGTGAACTATTCTCCTGCTACATATACAGCTGTGTAATAAAAGATCTGCAATCCTATGCACTGGGATCGAATGGATACTTGAGTGAATCGTTTCATAAACAATGAATTTCTGAAGAGGCTTATGGTGGCAGCAGGTGGGAGGGCGAGGGAATTTATCTGCAGATTGCTTAGCCACAGAATGCTTTCCTGGCATAAGAAGTAACCCCCAGTTTCATTTGTGCTAGGTTCTTTCATGAGGGGTGACCACAGCCATGTAAGCTGTGCCTCCCAACCTACGCGTCAGGACAATGCCCTACATATATAAGCCAAACCAGATGGAATTCATTTTTTGATGGTCAAATGCTAACTATATTTTCCTATATAAAAAGGGGGAAAATCCTGCTCATGTGGTTGATAAAGGGATAAGGATCTTTCCATGCTACAGCAGGTCATCACTTAAACTGTAACCCAGATTAAGACTGGCCAAAAATTACGACCTGATTGGATTTAGGTGGGGTAGATGAGAAAAGGTGGCGAGTAGGGCCTGTCGCCATTAAGGAATTTCACACTAATACAAGCAGCTGAGCGACATGCATGCACCAGCTCAAAGCGGGAGCTCCCTTCAGAGTGTTACTGGATTAAACTTCTCTGGAGTAAGAAGTTGATGTAGTTGGCCTCAGTCTAGTTCTGAGAAGACAGATGTCTGCACATTAGAAACCCACATCCACTAGGGCAAGCTTGTTGGCAAGTTTGGAATAGAGAGAGGCCAAGGCTGGAATAACGATGGAAACGGAGTGATCTTCTCACCCCTAGAAGTGAGCTTTATGGGCTAGCGAGGAGGTATGTTGGCAGTGCTCTGTGGAGGAAGCTATTGTAACCCATGCAAAATGTGGCTTTTTGTCCCCCTCTAGAGGGTAGGCCAGTTATAAAGGGTTTATGAGTCTGCTAAGTCCTTTGAACTAATAGATCTGGTCCTGCTTTTGCTGGCTCCTGTGTTTAGCTCCAGAAGTCCTGGGTTCAATCCCTGCCGATGACCTATCCCAGCTCACCATTAGGTTTGCTCTGCTATTGTTTATGCTGGGCATGTTCTGTGGACAGAGAATTTAAGTCTCCAGAGCTGATGTGGTGGGACCTTTTCACAAGCCACTACATTTTAAAAAAAGAGAGAGAAATTCAGTTCTGCTCTTGCATAAAACATGAGCCATAGAGGAACTGCCAGTTGGTGCGGGAGGAGGAGAAATAGAGGGGACACCATCTCACCCATAAAGTGAATATAAACACGATGTGAAAGTTGTAGAGCAGGAGGGGCCTGATTATTGTGGGACCTGCATGGAAACATAACGGGAGAGTCATTTGGTTGGCGGCCAAAAAATATATATACAATAAAACACTAGACTAGACTGTAGAGGGGCCACTGGAAATCAAAACAAATTGGGTAGCACTGCAGAAGAGATAAATTATGCTCATAAGATAAACAATGCTTGAGCGACACTGTATAAATAGTTACATATAATGGCACTACTGTGTGTCTCGGCTTCTCTAATTGGAAGGCTGGACAACATCCGATGGAAACTCTGAGTTGCACATTTTTTACCTATAATAAGTAAGATTTTTTTTTCATTTTTATTCTCCCCCTCCCATCACCCCTATTTAACAATGAGTGAAAAAAATCCCCCTCTATCCTATTTAATTGAGTTGTAGGGATGGGAGCAGAATTGATCTTTTCCATTGCAAACACATCACGGCAGGAACTGCATCCTAAGAAGAATGTGTAGCCAAAATGAATGAAGAACTTGCCGCTTGCTCTTATTTTATGTTGAAGCTTATCTCCTTGCCAGAGGGTGTTGTGAAGGCCAATACTATAACGGGGTTTAAAAGGGAGCTAGATAGATTCATGGAGGATAGGTCCATCAATGGCTATTAGCCAGGATGGGCAGGAATGGTGGGATTGGGTGACAGGGCATGGATCACTTGATGATTACCTGTTCTGTTCATTCCCTCTGAAGCACCTGTCGTTGGCCACTGTCGGAAGACAGGATACTGGGCTGGATGGACCATTGGTTTGACCCAGTATGGCCGTTCTTATGTTCTAAGGCTCATATGCAGGTTTTGAACATTGGACTTTCAGCCCCAAAGCGCGGGCCTTTACTACTTAATAAAGTAACAAATCTAGTAGCTCACAGCAGTTAGTAGGCTGTTATCCTCTGTGGATTAGCCATAGCCTGTTATACTTTACAAACATTACGTAAAATCCTATAAAAATATATAGGCTGAATTTCAACCCTAGCTGTATGTCTAAACTTACTATGGTACATTTATATATTTAATTTATTTCTTCAGTTAATAGTATCTGTATTTTTTGTTTTTATTAACTTATTTAAAACAAAACAAACACTAGACAGAACACCCCATGTTCTACTGGAATGCTTCATCAGGAGGAAAACCAATGAACCAGTCAGGACCTCCAAACTTACAGAAAGCTTCTTGGGACAGCACACTTATAAGAGTGTTTCAAAACATTTAGGAATCCTGAACAGTGAATTGCTGGTGAGAACTCAGAGATAGTAATTCAGAATCAGTTGTACAGCTTTGTTCTCTCTCCAGCTCCTTAGAGATACAAAACTGGCTTTGAGCCCCAAATTGATCTGAAAACCTAAAAATCCTGAGTTTTATAAATATTGGTTCAAAAAATAGAGATCCAGAGGGAATGGAAGGAGAGTTAGATTTGTTACCGGTAATTACTGAAGTAATTAATCAATCATTCAACTATGTTGGATTTTCTTACCTCAGTGCAATCAGGCGATGAAAATCAATAGTGATTGATTAATTTTGTAGCCACTCTATAGAAGGGAAGTTGTTTGTGGGCATACTGGGACTGGACCGTAGTTATTGGAAAACCTTGGGAATGCTCTCTCTGTGAACATGCTGACAGTTGCCATTTTTAACAAAATATTTGTTTGCCTTCTTGACCTCCTCTAAAACTTTTCCTTGTTGAATGCACTTTATTGCATCTAAACATTGGATCTTCTGTTTTCTCCCCAAATATCTCCTTAAATCCTGTCCCTATTAAAGTCAATGGAAGTTTTACCATTGACTTGAGTGGGGCCAGGATTTTACCCCATCGATTTTAAATATCGATAGATAGGGATAAAGCATTTCCCTGAGTTCCTAGAATGTTGGGATTATACATCATATGAGTTAGACCCCAAGAGTGATTAGCCACATCAGAACGTAAAAATAGCTGTACTGGGTTAGACGAATGGTCCATCTAGCTTAGTATCCTGACTCCGTCAGTGGCCAGCATCAGATGCTTCAGAGAGAACGAATAGAACAGGTCAATTATTGAGTGATCCATTCCCTGTCATCCACTCCCAACTTCTGGCAGTTGGAGGTTTTGTGACACCCAGAACACAGGATTGCATCCCTGACCTTCTTTGTTAATAGCCACTAATGGACCTATCTGCCATGAACTTATCTAATTCTTTTTTGAACCCAGATATACTTTTGGCCTTCACAACATCCACTGGCAATGAGTTCCACAGGTTGACTATGCGTTGTGTGAAGAAGTAATTCCTTATGTTTGTTTTAAGCATGCTGTCTATTAATTTCATTGGGTGACCTGGCTTTTTAATTCACTTTCTCCATACCATTCATGATTTTATAGACGTCTATCATATCCTTCCTTAGTTGTCCCTTTTCTAAGATGAACAATCCCAGTCTTTTAAATCTCTCCTCATATGGAAGCTGTTCCATACTCCTAAATCATTTTTGTTGCCCTTCTTTGTACTTTTTCCAATTCTAATATTTTAATTCTTTTTCCAATTTTTTGTGACGGGGCAACCAGAACTGCATGCAGTATTTAAGGTGTGGGTGTATCATGGATTTATATAGTGGCATTACGATATAGTCTATCTTACTATCTATTCTTTTCCTAATGGTTCTTGATGTTCTGTTTTTTTTGACTGCTGCTGGAGGTTGTACAGAGGTTTTCAGAGAACTAGCCATGATGGCTCCAAGTTCTCGTTTTTGAGTGGTAACAGCTAATTTAGACCCCATCATTTTGTATGCATAGTTGGGATTCTGTTTTCCAATGTGCCTTACTTTGAAATTATCAACATTGAAGTTCATCTGTCATTTTGTTGCCCAGTCACCCAGTTTTGTGAAATCCCTTTATAACTCTTCACAGTCAGTTTTGGACTTAACTAGCTTGAGTAATTTTGTATCATCTGCAAACTTTGCCTCCTCACTGTTTACCTTCTTTTCCAGATCATTTATGAATATGTGGAACAGAACTGGTCCCAGTACAGGTCCTTGGGGGACCCCTTTATTTATCTCGCTCCACTGTGAAAATCGATAGTTTATTCCTACCCCTTGTTTCCTATCTTTTAACCAGTTACTGATCCATGAGAGGACCTTCCCTCTTATCCCATGACAGCTTACTTTGTTTAGGAGCCTATGGTGTGGGACCTTGTCAAAAACAGGTGACCAATACTGTTATTATTTCTTCATTCTCCAGTTCTTAATCTATATTTCCCTTCATGTGAAAGGGCTACAACTGGAAGCTTAATAAACAGCTGGAAACTCAGTACAGAATAGATGAGCTACCAGGGCAGGAGTGTTCAGGTTTATTCACCAAATCTTACCAAGGGGATCTTCTCTTCCACATCCCTTAGCAATATATAGAATGTTTTCAGCTCACTTAGGAGCCTGAGATTTTCTAACAGTTCAGATACAAACTGGCCACTTGAATTTTTTGCATTCATAAGGGACACTGTAAGTGTAAAATGACATGAAATTGTGACTGCTCAATATTAACTGTAGGCTCTAGATTGAAGGTCACATTTTCAGCAGGACTTTGAAATTTGTGCACACAAAATCATGTGTACTTATTCACAGGCACAGAAATGGCAATTACCTAAGCCAGTGAGATAGAAACACAGTTACCTGATCTGCATATGCAAATACATGTTTTGTATAGGTAAAGAGGTGCACACTCACATTTTACAGGAGAAAAAGTCAGACCTTTTAAAAATGATTCATATGCATCTTGCATTAATTTGTTTGTATTTTATTTAAGTAAACTTGGAAAGGCAAATTTCTCACTGTTAATTACTAAATAGGATGTTACTTTAGCCGTGGCAGACACCACATCCCAAGGTGCAAAATATACTTAGCATTTATACTACATTAGTACCTAATGACCCCAACTGAATAGATTGTCCACTGTCTATATTCTGCATTCATGATATGTGACTATACTTCTCATTGGAGCTGATGCCAAAATGTCTGAGGATAGAATTTTTAGACCCGTATCTCCAGGTGCAGATGGAATCAGCTTGAAATAGCGTGTAAATGTTCACATCCTGGAACATGCAGTGTAGACAATCTGCTTTAAATGGAAGCTTCCCGCTTGAAATGGAACTTTTTTCTGTCCATAGCCCTAATAACTAATACTAGTCAGAAATTTGGGGCAAAAATAAAATGTTGAGAAATTCACACACACACCCATTTTCTGACCAGCTGTTATAATAATACTTTGCACTTATATCCTTCAATTCAGAATCACAAAGTACCTTATCAGTATAAAGTGCCTTGCAAAATCACACCTAAGTGATTTAGGAGTACAACTCCCAGTGGGTCTTGTGCTCCTAAGTCACTTGGGTGTTCATTATCGCCTTTTTACATGTGGGGAACCTGAGGTAGAAAGGGGGGAAGGTAACATTTTCAGAAGTGGCCTCAATTTTGGGGTGCTTGCCCAACTAGACATACCTGATTTTCAGAAATGTTGAAAACCAGCAACTCCGAATAAAATCGATGGGAACTGCTTAGTATCGCTGAATATTGGGCACAAAGTGTCCCAAATTGGGCACTGGAAAACTGAGGCATCCCAAATCAGAGGTCACTTTTGAAAATTGCGCTCAATGGGGCAGATTTTCAAAGATATTTAGGCAGCCTAAAGAGGCAGATGGGATTTTCCAAAGTGCTTAAGCAGGTTAGGCCCTTAATCCCATTGATTTCAATGGCGTTAGGGCCGAGGCACTTTTGAAAATCCCACTAGGCATCTATCTGCATCTTTAGGCACCTAACTACTTTTGAAAATCTGCTTCTAAGGGCACACAGTCAGAGGTGTGATTGCAGCACATGTACACATACCCGAGTTAGCTTTAATCAGGCTAGCTCAGGTGCCAACAGCAGTGAAGCCATGGCAACATGGGCTAACTCGGGTATGTCTACATGCATCAGTCACACCTCTGATTGCTGTGTGGACACACCCTAGGTGACTTGCCCTAGGTAAGACAGGACGCATATGGCAGAGCCAAGAACAGAGACCACATCTTCTCTCTGCCTTAACAGCAAACCCATGTCTCCTCTCCAGCAGTTACTTCTGAAGCTAGGAGGCAGCACACTGGCTAGGAGAGTAAGTTCTGGTGTTGGAGAAAAGAAAAGATCTGCTGAGATACACTGGAGGTCAGGACCACCAACAAAGTGACCTTCAAATCAGTTTTCATCTTGCTTTTTCTTTTCTCCTCTGCCCATATAGTCACATCCTTCATTCCCAGCCAGGGAAGTGCAAGTTATTGTTTTCCAGGGGAAATAAAGAATCTGACAGGGTTTTTTTTTGTCTATTTTTTTTATAAGAGAACTGCAAAATATTAGGGTAGAAAGGAGTCTGAAAGGGAAAGGCCTAGACCACGGGTAGGCAGCCTATGGCACGCGTGCCGAAGGCAGCACGCCAGCTGATTTTCAGTGGCATTCACACTGCCCTGGTCCTGGCCACCGGTCCAGGGGGCTCTGCATTTTAATTTACTTTTAAATGAAATTTCTTAAACATTTTAAAAACCTTATTTACTTTACATACAACAATAGTTTAGTTATATATTATAGACTTATAGAAAGAGACCTTCTAAAAACGTTAACGTGTATTACTGGCACGCGAAACCTTACATTAGAGTGAATAAATGAAGACTCGGCACACCACTTCTGGAAGGTTGCCAACCTTTGGCCTAGACGCTTCCTCAGTTAGAATAAACACAGATCGCTGCAGTAACTGTCCTAGAACGCTAAACATCGGAGAAGCCAATATGGTTGGTTTAGTCCATATTTTGTTTCCCCACATCTCATTTCCCCAGCTGTCTTCAGGCCGTGCTAATCCCCTCATTGCCTTTCTTGTAGACTGAGGCCACTCTTCCCTTGATCAGAGAAGGTCTGTGTTTCCTAATTGTCTACACTGCAATTAGACACCCGCGGCTGGCCAGTGCCAGCTGACTCAGGCTAAGGGGCTCGGGCATGGCTCTGTCTACATGGCTCTGTTTAGTTGCCATGTAGACATTCGGCTATGGCTGCAGCCCGAGCTCTGGGACACTCCCACCTTGCAGAATCCTAGGCCTGGTCTACACTGGGGGGAGGGGGGGAAATTGATCCAAGTCAGGGCCGGTGCAACCTGTTAGGCGTCCTAGGCCATCGCCTAGGGCACTAGCATTTGGGGGGGGGGCATTTTCTTCGGCGGCGACCGCGGCGGCCAGATCTTCGGCTGCCCCGGTCAGCGGCGGCATTTAGGCGGAGGGAGCTGGGGCAGGGGG
>NW_020664481.1:6197040-6298346 GCF_002925995.2 Terrapene triunguis
GCCAGGGTGCTTACCCTGGCGTGCCGCGTGCCAAACGTTGTCGACCCCTGTTCTAAGGTGTGAGATAAAAAAGATTGGATTGTCAAGAGATTAAGAAGGCAATAGACCCTTTGTAGCTTTGGTTTGTGTTACACGTAGCACTTCCACATTTGGTTCGCAGTAAAATGTTTGCAGTATGGCCAATCCCAAGTGTTCCAAAATCAGGAATCAGGCCCCCCTAAATAATGAGATTGTCTTAAAAATATATTTTGGGTTCCTTTTTGTTTGCCTTCTGGTGTCTGAGGTTTTGTAGTGCACTCAGGTCATGTTTTCAAGCTTTTTCTCAGCAACTGTGAAGGCTAGAAATTTACTTTTCAATTTTTAAAATGAAAGATGAGAGAGTTTAATTCCAGAGGCTGGGGATTTAATAAAACAACAAATATCACAAGACTCATGATAAAATTGCAAGAGTGTGTGTGTGTGTGTGTGTGTGTGTGTGTCCGTCCATCCAGGAGCTGCTGTTATGAAGAAGAAGCAGCTTGACATGCTCAAACGGTGAGTCTGTCTACACTGCAGTTATCCTCTTCCTCAGGTGTTGCACCTAACCCAGCTCCTGTCCAAAATCCTTGCACCCAAGTTGGCCTAGCTGGGGCAGTGGGGTAGAGCATGGGCTCCCCTTTCACTCAGGTTGGTAACCTGCCCGCTTTGCAGTGAGGACACAGCTTAAACCACTTGAGTGCTGATAGTTCTCCAGTGCCTTCCCACAATTTCCACCGGGTGCCCAGAAGGACAAACAAGTTCTCTCACAATTCACTAGGAACAGATCACTGAGTGGCTCATCTTACTGCAGCACAAAGAACCAGGGAGTATGTCCCCAGATGTCTTAGTGACACACACTGGTGGTCGCAGTACCAGTGAGGACACAGTAACTCAAGCCAGGCTTTGCCTTGTGGATGCTCCCACCTGGGCTAGGCCAACACGGGTGTTCAGACCTGGGTGCTGATCACCTGGGCTCTCTCTGCAGTGAAGACATACCCTGAGAAGACAGCCTTCACACCACACCGGGTTCCTTACAGGTTCTGATCACCACTGCTCCCTTAGGCCCTGACTCAGCAACGTACTTAAGCATTGGCTTCAATGGGACTTACACATGTGCTTAAGTGCTCTGCTAAATTAGGGTCTCTATTGGTTTTAAGATGTTACTGATCATGACACCGCAATCGGGTGGAAGCACAGTGCTTAGCTGCTGCCTGGGGCTAAGAAAAGGAGGGTGAAATCAGTAAAACCCTGGTGAATTAGTCTCTTTAGCTTGCATTTTATTTTGCAGAGAGTCTCACCCACCCCAACCACCATCCAGCTGTGCAACACTAAATGCGGGAAAGCAGAAGTGCGGAGTGCACTTTCCGTATCCCGGTGGGGGAGATAAATTCTTCTTTGCCCTTTTGTTTTCCTGGGGAAGCAGATGCTGGATTGAAAAGGGTTCATTTGTACAGCAATTGCCCACGGAAAATTCCAAACTGCTGCTCTGTCTTCCTCCACCTCAGGATGATTACAAAAGGGCTTTTATGCTCTGAGCAAAGCTGCATGGAGACTGTGGCAGATCCCAATTTCCTTTATGATTATTGTTAATAATCATCCTCATATCATTTTCCTTATCCACTATTTCTCTCCCACCCTGAGCTTTCTTTTAATGAATTCCCTTCTGTTACCGTGGACTCTGCAATGACACCGGGCGGATTTGTAATGTAAATTGGCACCCCAGTGTAAAGGCGACCTGCTAGAGCACCGCAGGGCTCTAATTATAATTTTCATTAAACTCCTTCTGTTGACGAATATCTCAGCAATCTGGAGCTGCAGCAGGAGCAAAAGGAAATTAAAGAGACACTACCACTTAGCTGCAATGTCAGTGTGAGGGTAACCCTCCCAGCTGTTTAAGAGAAGCTAAAACAGGGCTCTCCCTTTCCTTATGGGTAATGTTTAGAAGCTTTGTTTTGTCTGTAACAACAGGTCCACGCAGGGTCTAATCTTCCCTTCCCCCCACACAACACGTCACGCTAGCTTGGCAGGGGGAGAAATTGGCCTGTGTAAGTGTTTTACAAGTGATCCATTTGTGACCTAATTAGAGGGATCAGCTGCTAGAGCTCTGCCTAAAACTTAGGGGAATGATCCTGGTCCCATGGAGTCAGTAGTGGGGATGGTCATCGACTTCACTGGGAGCAGGATTAAGCCCTCAGCTTTGAAAACTGGATGGTGGGGGTTGGAAAAAGAGAGGAGAAAGAATCACAGTCACGCAGCACAGCCCTAAAAGTGAGTGCTGTCGACCGGAGCTGGGGGACAGCTATGGCTGGGGTGGCTAGATCTGCATTGATCCACTTCATGCTTACTGCAGGCTTTCCTGGCAGATCTCCTAGGTAGGACTGGGCATAACTTAAAGATGCTGCCCTCACGCTGATAGAACTCCTGATGGAGGGCAGCATTGGCGACACTTTCCCCTGAGAGCCAATCTCATCCCACCTACGCTGGCAAACTGCCCCTTCCTGCATTACTGTGAGTGAATTTGATCCATCGTAAGGTGTTTTGAGGTTCTTGGATGGAGGATGCTAATGGGAGCTCAGAGGATTGTTAGTTGCTGTTGTGTGGGGGAGAAGGAGGGTAGATGGGGCCTGTAGAAGGAGAGACTTTAGGAGTTAGCAAGATCAACATGTTGTTCTGTTCATTTATTTTGTAATGTGTTTAGAGAAAAATGCTTTTGGCTCATCACTGTATTAGCCCCAGGGTCTAAACACGTAACTTCTGGTTTTCTAGGATTTAGAACTTGGGTGTGTTAAATTAGTTCGGAATAAGTTTAGTTTTATAGATGTGCACAGTATCCTCGGCCTGACGTTTATCCAGAGCCTGTGACATGCACAGAGGACTGCATTAATCTGAGTGTCAATCTCCCAATAGAATGCATGATTAAGGAGTGTTATGAGGGGATTATCACCTCTGTCATTTCTTGTTTATAAAGAATATTCAAGCAATGTGAAACTGCTAGCCAAGCAAATTAACCCGTGTAGCCTGTAAGGGGTCAGGTGACAGGTTCCTGATGCCACTGACAGTCTGCCCCAGGGAACGGGGGCTAGGTGATGACTGGCAGTGGCCATAGACAGAGGTGAGGTGGGGATAGAGGGTGGGGATTCCCTGGGGAGGAGAGACCCAGATCTGTCGGGCAGGGGGCAGTACCCTGGCCTGAAAGGGGCACCGGGGTCCAGGAGGGACTCGGGCCCAGCGGCAAGCGGGACACCGGCCTGCAGAGGGCGCTCCGGAAGCTGGAAACGCTAATTCCCTGGACGACCAGCAGGAGGCGCCGCAGGGGTGAGTCCCACACCGTTACAGTGTTCACAGATTGTGTCTCGGTATGGTAGGAAACTACTTAGAAGATACCATGGTGATACATTGCCACGATTCAAACTCTCGGGGATGATGTAAAAAGACAGAGTGGGAATCACTGCCCACAAAATGGGGCTTGTTCCGAAGGTTTGGTAAGTATATTTCAAATTTTTGCCTTTTTGTCTCTCTCAAATGAAGGATTTTTCTTGAGCTGTGTGTGGAAGGGACAAAGGAAGAATTGAGACAGTCCTTTCAAGATTCAAGTCAGTTTCCTTATGGAGATTCTGCTGTTCCTTTAAGAAACAGAAGACTAAAATACACCTCTACCCCGATATAACGCTGTCCTTGGGAGCCAAAAAATCTTACTGCATTATAGGTGAAACCGCATTATATCGAACTTGCTTTGATCCGCCGGAGCGCGCAGCCCCGCCCCCACGGAGCGCTGCTTTACCGCGTTATATCCGAATTCGTGTTATATCGGGTCACGTTATATCAGGGTAGAGGTGTGTTTAAGAACATTAGTTTAACCCTGGAGTAAACAGGTGCAAACGAAGTTTGTGGTCTTACTCCAGGGCTGAACCTGGCCCTTTACCTTATAATTCTGGACTCTTCCTGACGTTTATCCAGCTCATGAACCCAGTTCTAAGTTTATCCCAGGCAAATAGAGTTAGGGTCATTGTACATCACAGACAAACTATGTTATTAGTATTATTATTTGTGTTGTTGTAGCATCTACGAGCCCCAGATGTGGACTAGAACCTTGCTGTCCTAGGTGCTGTACAAACATGAAAAAATAGTCCCCGCCCAAAGGGCTTATCTACACTTTAGTATCCATAGCTACGTTTCCTATTCGGTTGCACATGTAACTAGGAAGCCATAAGCCTGACTAAAATAAGCAGCACAGTGGTTGGGCTGCCAGAGTCTTGCAAGGAAATGCATTTAAGTGCTTAGTTATTTAAATAATGCTTAGCAATTTGGTTGAGAGTGAACGGTGTGAGGGTGACCAAGCAATATTCTAACTGAGCATGTATTTAACAAGAGCGTAGTGCTTTTTTACTGTATTTGGATTTACAAACCCAGGTTGATCTCAGCTGGCAGACATGCAAAGCTCTCTGAATGAGCATGCAGCTGCCTTTTCACTTCTTCGGAGGGTAACCTGGTATGTACTATGGGGGATAAGACAGCCTCTACGCTGACAAAGTGGAACTTTTCAAAAGCTTTTTGCTGAAAAGGTTGCCACGCCATCAGCAGAGTGGACTTTAATTGCAGTGAGTTGAATTTCCTGACTGTTCTTTTTTCGTTTGTGAATTTTTCAAGAACTGTAATGAGACTGTTTCTTGTTTCATGAGAGTAGTAGCTGGGGAAGCCCACACAATGTAGATTAGCTTTTGGTTTATTGCATTTGCTTTCAGCTAAGAACTTGAGAGCAAGACTTTGTGCACATGACGCATATCCACCAATAAATAGTACAAATGAAAACTCCACTCAGTTAACATGTATCACGCTGCCATCACTGTGTGAAGAGAGCTCTAGCTATCTATCCGAAGGGCCCAGTCCTGCTTTTAGTGAAGTCTGTGGCAAAACATCCACTTACTTCAATGTTATCAGAATCTTATCACAATCGTTTTCAAAACTACCAAGAATTACAGTTAGCCCCAAACTGTTCCAGTTCCCAAAGGAACATATTTGAAGTTCCAGTTCCCAAAACATATTTGAAGACTATTGTAAGGCCCCCTATCAGTCTTCTTTTCTCAAGACTAAACACGCCCATTTTTTTAACCTTTCCTCGTAGGTCAGGTTTTCTAAATCTTCTGTCATTTTGGTTGCTCTCCTCAGGACTCTCTCCAGTTTGTCCACATCTTTCCTAAAGTGTGGTGCCCAAAACTGGATGCAGTACTCCAACTGAGGCCTCACCACTGCCGAGTCGAGTGGAACAATTACCACCTGTATCTTATAGACAGCACTCTTGTTATTACACCCTCGTGATATTAGCCTTTTTTGCATCCGCATCACATTGCTGGCTCCTGTTCGTTTTGTGATGCACTATAATTCTCTGATCCTTTTCTGTGGTATTACTGCCTACCTAGTTATCAAGACTGAGATTGGAATTATTTTTCATATTCTTTCATCCCTTCTCTTGCAAACAACATTGGCTAGCCTTTCTGGACTAGCAGTGGAACAGCTAGTGCAGGGATGCAATGCCATGTTTAGTGGGAATAAATCTTTCAATTAGAACATGTAATTCCTGCTGATATTGTATCACTGCTCTGCCTCCTGGTCTTTATAATGTTCAGATGGCCTCATAAACAGTAACAAATTGCCCTGTGCAAATGTCTGGCAAGGAACTAGCAAATCCTTAACTCAACCCTCAATAAACTTGTGCTACTGCTGGCCTCCTGTGTTAGAGAATGCCCCTCGGATGCACACAGCTATCCAAGAAGGCCATGCATCGCAAATCTCGCCATGTGCCTGCAGGACGTAAACGTCAGGCACTTTCTGAATAAGAAAACTCTTATTTTTCTGCCAGGTACAAATCCAATCACATCCCATTCATTTCAATGGCCATTCTGTCTGTCACAAGGTTTTTCTAGGATGACCAAAGCTAGTACAATACATTAAATTAATTGGCTTTTAAGTTCTGGAGGCCTAGGTTCAGATGTTGGCTTAGGTCACAAATAAAATGAGTTCGGCAGCCTTATCATAGTGGGTGGAGGAGTGATGCTGCTTAACAAATGGAACCACAGTACTGGTATGTGTTGAATTGTCCCAGTGATGATGCACATGGGTAAGTGTAGTTCTGTGGCAACCAACCTGATGAGAGACGAAGAGAGCCAGACCGGAGCACAGCATTCTGCTGTAGAGTCACAGAGGGCTAAACCAGATGATCGGAGAGTTTGAGCATTTGATCCCCATGAAGTGCCCACCAATTTGCTATGAAGGTTGTTGTGCATCCTCACCTTAGCTGCAGTTATCCTGAGGTGGTTCAGATATGTGAAAGATCTATCTAGGGCAGGGATCAGCAGCCTTTGGCATGCGGCCCGTCAGGGAAATCTGCTGGCGGGCCGGGACGGTTTGTTTACCTGCAGCATCTGCAGGTTCGGCCGATCGCAGCTCCCACTGGTCGCGGTTCTCTGTTCCAGGCCAATGGGGGCTGCAAGAAGTTGCAGCCAGCACATTCCTCGGCCCGCGCTGCTTCCCACAGCCCCTATTGGCCTGGAACAGAGAACCGCGGCCAGTGGGAGCTGCAATCGGCCGAACCTGCAGACGCTGCAGGTAAACAAACCGACCCGGCCCGCCAGCGGATTTCCCTGATGGGCCACGTGCCAAAGGTTGTCGATCCCTGAACTAGGGTTATTCTGAGTAGACTGGGTGGGATTCGTGTTTCAAGAGATATCCATTGAGAAAGATGTTGAGTTCCTGGTCTGCTCTGGCATTGTAAAGATGGAACACACTCGAAATGTCAACGTGGTGTGAAGAATGGTCTGCAGTTGACATCAGAAACCAGTCTCTCATAACTGACCCGACTATGTATGTACCCGGCTTTGATTTGCCACGCCACTTGTGGGCCCTTCTGACCTGATTTCAAATGGGCCAGGATCAATGTGCAGCCAGCCTGGGGCCAACAAGAGGATCCCACATGCATCTGTGGCCAAAGACAGACAATATCACACATCACTGACGACTGCCTCTGGCCAGATTTGCTGGTGGTCTGAGGGCTCTGCACTTCACTGAGGAGGGTGCCGCAAATTGGCTTGGCAAGCTCTGCATCCGATAAGAAGATCATAGTGGGTTTTTGTCTGCATGACAAAACCATCTGTTTATTAACGTTAGTCTCTGTTTCATAGAGATTAAGCACTGGTATAGCAGGGGGTCTTGCAATCCCGGGCTGAGGTACATTAATATATCTGTATGAGAGAAGTGTATGTAGTACCTGCCTACCTCTAGCTAATCCCGTTAGACCCATACTTTCTCGAAGACTAAATTCATCCTAAAATTTGTAATAGCTATCAAACCCCTCCCTCTTTAGCTGTACTATCTGTTCATCAGTGGTTGTGTAGCAAGTGTATTCCCATGGAGTAAATTCAGTATCATGACATGCAGAATCAGACCCTCTCAAGCAGGAGAAATTTATTGAGGAAAGTTTAGGCTTCCACACAGCTTGAGTCCCAGTTTTGTCTCCTATGTTTACCAAGGAACATACCCTGCCAGGAAGTCAATGATGGACACACACAGCTGATAACTGAATAATATAGTGCAAGTCAACATAGCCTTACATCCAGGATTTTTCTGAAAGGGCCCAGTGACACAGTACATGGGAAATGAGGCCGAAGGACTAGTGACAGCGTTGCTGTCAACTGAAAGAATGATCCTGTGGGTGGGAGATCTTAGCACACATATACCACACTAAAGGGAATGAAGGTGTCAAATATGTACATGGAGTTGTTTAATGGATGATCGCTTAGTTGGAGCTAGTTGTCCTTACAAGCCCCCAGAATGACCCAGGTTTATTTCTACAGCATTAATAATTAGAAGACTCAAAAGATGGCATCTGATTTGAACACCCTTCCGGCCACTTTAATGTCTGTGTGCTTCTGGATGTAATGAACCTGGGGAATACAAGCAGCTCCTTGGGAGCAAACAGACCAAACTTAATAGAGAACGGTGTTTATTTTATTAAATGGCAGTGCTGACCAAACATATCTCAGAGACAAGGCGACAAACAGAACCCTCCTGTTCAATTAGTCTCTTGACCTCTGTGGCTCAGCACAGGATGCTAGGAAGGGAGCTGTGGATCACGAGGCCCCAAAGAGGGTTTCCTTGACAACACTTATGGAAGAAAAATGAGATTTCCTGAACACAATTGCATATTCGGCCAGGACGCTGACTTCAGGAGGAGCTGAGAGCACTCAGCACCCAGCAGGATCGGGCCCTGACAGTTTGAAGTGGTGGGTGGGACCAATTTTTTTCCCCCTAATAAACTTAATTAAAGAATTTCCTTTTTTGCTGCGTGGAGGCAAATTCACTGTGGTAGAGAAGAGGTTTATTGTTTAAATGAATAACCTCATTACCCACAGAATTCACCTTGTCCACACTGCAGTTCACCCTGAGACAAATAGAAGGTAATTTTCTGCTCAGCCATAAGGGTTTTTTCCCCCTACCCAGGCTTAGCATGAGTTATTGAGGCCTAGATATTTTCACCATTTTCAAAGATGAGAAGGCAAAATTGCAAGGCGGATAGGCATCATGTTGGCTGGCTAATGGATAGTCAGTATCATCAAACCCAAATCATGAAGCAGGCTCCAAAAATCAGGAGATTTTTAAAATAAATTTGAGGTTTTCTAATTTCCTTCTAATGTATGAGCCTTTAAGACTCACAATTTCAAGCTAGTTTCTGCAACCTTGAGGGTTAAGAACTTTTTACTTTTTAAGGACAGCTGAGAGTCTCTTGGACTCCAGGAACTGGGGGTTTAAGAAAAACACAAAATATTGTAAGAGTTGGCAACACTGTGAATGTGCACCGTGCTTGACCCTGCAGCCCTTGTACGCCAAAAACACCCACTGCGGTCAATGGGAATCTTGCCTGAGTAAGAACTGCAATTTCAAACTCTTGCTGAAGGTTTATAACTATGGAAGTTCTTGCCACTTTAAAGTTGGCTGAGACTTTTAATAACTTGCGTGATGGAGTTTATCAAACAAAGACACATCTGAAAAACTTTGGCTTTGGCTGGATCTCTGTCCTGAGTTAGGTCAAAGGGAGAGTAAATAAAATTAGGTCACAGAATTGGGCTATTTCTAAACTGTAGGCACACGTGTCCTCAGGATCCAAGGCCTCCATGTATATCCATCTAAAGGGGCATTGCAGAGTTCTCAGCAGTGCCTTGTGGCCATCAGTGCTTTGGGTGTCCAAGGAGATGGAAGCATGGAGGAGTAGGAGAGAAAAGATTTTAAAGCTGTGTCACTGTTAGGGCTAGTAGAAAATTTCCCATCAAAACTGTTTTTCAACAGAAAATTGGGATTTTGGACAGAAAGATGAGTGGTTTTGTTTGTTTGTTTGTTTGTTTGCAAAAAGTGTCTGCTTTCTATGGAAAATGTTGACTTTTTGTCCCAATTTCCCCCCTCACACACACACACACACCCCTGAAAAACTTTCATTTTTCAGATGAAAATGATATTTTGTTTTTTTCAATAAAAAGGTTGTTTCCATGGAAAAACAAACCATTTTCTGGGAAGCTCTAGTCACTATGCTTAAGGGTCCGTTACAGAGTCAGACTGAAAAAAACTCCCAGAGTCAAACAGCCCTGAACTTTGGGAAGGTTTGGATCTAGACTTTTTTAAACTAGAGCCCATCTCTAGTAGGTTACTGGCAGAGTGGTTTAAAGAGGACTTAGTGTAAATAAGAACCGGACATACCGTTTTCATATTTCTTGCCTCTTTAAAATCCATCAGCCTGCTGTAAAGCCTGGATCCATTAACACGTTGGGAAACTGTAGCGAGAGACCAATTTGCTTGGCTTGCTGGAGAAATCTTTCCACCTCCACAGTGATTCATAAAAAAATGTACCTTTGACTGACTCTGGTGGGACTCAAACCTACAACCTTCAAATATTCTTCCCAAGGAGACAGATCCTTGTAGGCTGCATACAGGGTTACTTCCTCCCAGCTGCTCCTCTGTTTCATGTTTGCACTCTCTATTTTGCTATTAAATTTTAAACAAAAATTTCTCTTTAATTATTAAAGCTGAACTTGGAAAGTGTCAAAGCAGCTTTATTGCTATTAGAACACAGAGGTGTGGATGTATGTGATATATGGTGTAGGCAGAGCCAAGTCACAGGTCTGTTTCTCTCACACAGTTCATCATCATCCAAATGGTTATTATTTTTTTCCAAGTGACTCCAGAAAAGCAATAAAAGACACAGATCTGAAGCAAATAAGATTAGGGGGCTTAAAAACGTAATACATTAGCAAAAACAAATCTAGTTGCTAACGTGGCCTGGATAGTGGGATAAAAATTATGTGGCATAAAAGGATTACAGGTGACCTCTAACTCATTCATTGGCTCCCCCCTACTCCCTCCTTATCCACACCAGTTAGGGTGACCAGACAGCAAGTGTGAAAAATCGGGCCGGGGGGGTGGGGGGTAATAGGAGCCTATATAAGAAAAAGCCCCAAATACGGGACTGTCCCTATAAAATCAGGACATCTGGTCACCCTAACACCAGTGCACCTAGGGAATGGGAAGACTTCTGAGCTCATCAGGGTGACCAAATCCATACATGCCAAAGGGGAAACTGGCAGGAGCATATGGGATGTTAGGGAACCCCCTGCTGAAACAGGTCAGTGTTCTCCAGTCTGGTGGCCTTCAGAGAACCAAGTACAGAACCCACCTTTTCACAGGAGCCTCCCTGCAATTGCAGAAGCCAGGCAGAGCCCAGAGGAAGGGAAAATCATAGAAAGAAGAAAAGTAGGAAGAGGAAAATAGAGGAGGGAAAGCCTCCAAAGGTAAGCACCAACCCCTAGAAGCATGAGATCAGAGCCCATTTTTGATATTCCTCCTCCACATTACTCTACTGAGTTTTTTTTAGTACCTAGATACCTGGGTCAGATGGTGCCATGACTGTACTTTGGTTTCTCCATTATACAAATACCTCTCAGCCAATCGAAGCACAGATACACAAACAAGGGACAGTCACGTCTGAACAAACATTTACGTAAATCTCTGCTGCATGACTACTACCCTGAAAATGCCCGTCACAAATATGGCTGCCTTGTCTTCTCACCCCTTCCCCAATCTGCAATCACACTTAACCCTAGATATTAAATGTAATGGGAAACTACTCTTAGTGGGGTGGCAGAAGAGGTTAAGTGTCCCTCAAGGGACAAGAAGGAACAATGGGAGATGGAGGATGGAAGGGGAGGTGAGTCTTTCATATGGATTCAGCTGTGGGAACCAGGTACTATGGCAAGTAGACAGGCCTCTTGGGTTATATACCAGCAAAGGTTAATACGTAGAGTTTGTCAGCATTTCTTGTTCAAAACTTCTTTAACAAACAAAAAATGGTCTGTTCTCTACATTGAAAACTTTCATGAAAAGCTTTTGTTTAGTTTTTTTTTAAATGTTCTGTGTCCCCTACCCCCCGTCCAAACCACAAATATTGAAATCTTGGAGCTTTTTAATTTTCTCCTCTTCCTCCCCCTTTCCACGTTTTTTTTCCTGAATGCAGCAGAGTGAATGATGTCCGGAGAGGGTGGGTTTTTTGGAAGGGTTGGGGAGGAAATCTATTTTTTTCCTTTTGCTACTTTGTCACTTTTTTCAAACTTCCTCAACTTTAGAACAGTTACAGAATAGCAACAAGAAAAAATGATGGTGATGGTGGTGTGGGTGTGGGTGTGTGGGGGGGATGAAAAAATCCCCAAACTTTGGACTTCCGTCATTTTATTGCACTGGGTATTTTTTCTTGCCGCCAAAAATATTACATTGAAAATGTCCAAAAAATGGAAAATTGTTCCATTTGAACCCTGCACAATGAAAAGATATTCAAATGTTTTGCAAAATCATTTTTCAACTAGTTCTCTCAGTAAGGCTCATCCTCCATCATAGCTACAGCACTCTTTCCTGTTAAAACTTCAGTGCTGTCAGGGTATCAGGCACTCACCATATTATTGTCTGTGGAAGCCTTTGTTCCAACCTGTGAGGAGGAAATTGACTACCCATGAGTTGTGCGATTGACCTTAATTCATGTATTCTACAGAGGCATCTTGTACTGCCTTTCTTTCACTACCTGTTGTATAAATGCAGTAGAGCCCTAAAGACGGTTTAATAGGTTTTATCTGTCTAACAAATACTTTGTATGCTTATTGCTATTCCAGTTCCTTTCAGATCACCACAAACACAGCTTATTTCAGAAGAGAAAGGTTAATCACAATCATTTAGATTTTTGTTCTGTAACAAACTGGTTGAGGAAAACTGCTTTTTCCTTCATTTAATTTAAAAGGGGAATGATGCTGTATGGTCTGGAGCAGCAAGAAGAGAAAAAGAGACCACCTTATAATGAAAATAGTCGTAAAGGACAAGATTCTGCCCTCCCTAATGGAAAAGTGTTATATTAGTTGAATGGGATGAAACTGATAGGGATCGATCTTTAAAATCTGTACGTAGAATGTAATGCGAGTTCCTCTCTATAGGCATTTTGAACCATCCTACAGAATTCTACTGCACTGCAGAGATATAATTTTCTATACCCCCAATAGGCTGGTTCACAGTTGTATAGAAAGATTGCATTTCTCTCTTATTCCACAGCAGTTTTCCATAAGAGCTAATACCCACAGGCACATAGGATGGATGACTCCTGTCCAGAGGTAGAGAGGTGTGTGCATGTACACACTCATGCACATCTGTTTATGTCCAAAGCTCCTTGTCCCTTCTCCTCTGCCATCACTTTCCCATCATTCTGGTCAAATCAAGGAATCCAGTCTTGGGATTCTAGTGGCTGTAGTTCCATTCTCCTGGCTTCATGCTTTGTTGCCAACCTGAAATTCAGGCTGGGTTTGCACAAGAGTTACCCAGTTTACCTCCTAGCCTTGGCAGAGTTTAACAGTTATGTCCTTCACACGGAATTGTAGCCTAATGAATTACATGGTTGTTTATCTATTCTGCTTTAGCAAATGTTTTGTTAATTCCACCCAAGGACCAGTGATAACTAACAGAGAGCCTTGATGCCGCTTGGGGATTCATTTCCGAAACCTGGACTGTGGCTTTAGCACTCATTGCTTGGGCAACATTAACAACCACAGTAAATCTTTGCATTTACTGCACATAACATCTTTCATCTGAGGATCTTAAAGTGCCCTGTAGTGTCTTTATTTTACAGGTGGGGAAACAAAGCCATGAAGATGAATGACTTGCTGAGTTCACCCATTGCATTAGCAGCAGTTTGGAACAGAACCCAAGTCTTCTGGCTCCCTTTCTCCTGCTCTAACCAGTCATGCTACAGGCAGGCTGTAGCAGTCTGCTATGTCCATTCATAAGGTCACAAAACATTGTTTAAAAATACAGGACCTAAAGAAAATGGCAAAGGCACCTAATGGTCGAGGATGGGGATGGGAAAAAGAGAGGAGAACTTTAAAAAAAAAAGAAATGGGGTGAAAATGGACTGAAAATTCCCAAAGATCTTTGGAGCAATGCAGATCACAGTGGAAGAAGCAGGGACAGAAGCAGCTAGGGGGACAAAGGAGGTAGCAGGTAGAAGAAAGGGAAGTATGAAGAGGAACATAGCTCCTAAAATAACAGGGCAAAATCCAGCCTGAATAAGGACTACAGAACCATCTGGGAATTTTGTCTGGAGTGCAGACTGCATGAATTGACCCTGGGAGACAAATGGGGAATTCACACCTGCCACAGCGTGAGAGCCAGCACAGGAACCGAGAAGAGGAGCCTCTGCTATTTAGAGGCCGGTGGGGGCTAGTTCAGCCTTTATGGGGCATTACAACAGCACACAATTGCCAATGCCTAAGACACCCACCCACCCCTATCTCCCTCTATTACCAACCCTCTGTGCTAGTCTTCTTTGTCGGAGGCCATTCTGGCTCTGCGTCTTACACCAGGGGTAGTCCCTGCAGGCCTGGGTGGCAGCTTTGCAGCAACAGAGCAATCATGAATCAGTCCCTAAGACTATTGGGATCAGTCCCTCTAACAGAGATGGCATGAGACCCATTTTGCCAGATTCCTGTGAATTAAACAACCCAACAGAGGTCACTGCCGGAAGGAGATGGTGATCGATGGCTGGTGCTAGCTATCCCCTCCAACAACCACACTGGCAAATGTTCTGTTGTAAAAAAAGGAAGACTTTTTGGGGCAGGCAAAGTATGACTTTTTTTGTAACGAATAAGAACAATTCTTAGTGGCAATAATGCACTGTTAGGTAGAATCTATATCTGTCCATTTCTTACAGTGACTGAAGGCAAGAGGCAAAGCCAAATATTTCATCCTAATGCACCTAAGGCAGGGTGTTATCTCTTTACAACACACACCCCATTGTGTCCCCTTGTCTAACCGGCTAATTGACATACTGTGGTGCTGGCTCTATATGGTACATCTTCCAGGGTTAGTGTCACACACAAAGCCAATTAAATGCCTGATTGGATGAAGTGGTCAAAGTCAAGTGACCTGTTACCAGCCAATCAGGGTTCAGGAATTCTAAATGTCATTATAGTATGAACATTAATTCCCTACTAAAAAGATTAAGCATTTAACCTCTGACTGCTGGTTCTGATGAGATATAGAAAATCTTTTGCACTCATGGGAGGATACCAAATTGAACTACTGTGAAATGCGGAGTATTCTCCCTGCTCCCATTTCAAAGGCACAGCCTGATAGCACAATGGCAGCATTGCCGCGTTTCACAGCACCTTCCAGTTAGTTAAAAATGATCAAAATATGCCAGCGTGCGTTACTTCAAAGGGGAGATTAATTTGTTTTGTAGAATATAGCCTGACTTTGAGCCAGCTCTCCCCACCCCCTGCTTCTCAGGCACCCCTTCTCCAATGCAGAGAGCTGTCATTGAGGAAAAACTGCTTAGCAGCCAGGCTTTTTGATCTCCTCCTGTAAGCAGCAACACTGTTTATTTACCCCTTTGAAACATAGATACTTCTGAACTTTCCCCGCTGTCTTCCGAGCGAGTGGTTTCAGCAAAGAGAACTGTGTTCCTGTGTATCTACCTGCTGTTCCTTTGGGTGTAGTACCATTTTCTGCACATTCTGAGCCCTGGGGAAGCATATGAATGATTTCCCCACTGTGTCTCCCAGGGAGGAGGAGGAACCGTGGTCATTTGATAAGCATGGCACACCTCTTCGTGCTGCTTCACTGGGGCATGCATAGCTCACGGGGATACAATGAGCATCCCCCCAATACTTTAAGCCATTGCAAAAGTTCCACTGCCCGGTGCCCAGCTGCGTGCAGGGTACACCCAGGAAAAGATGCACTGCTTCAGATGTGACTACGAGGAGTAGACTAGGAGCATCCATTAAAAGAGTTCAGTATACAAAGCTAGTATAATATATCCGGATAGCTGGGGATGGCAAAGGCCCTTTGGATGTTCAAGGCTACCGCCTGCAAGTGAGGGAGTAAATACTGGATATTATACACTTAATCTTGGGCATTGCTGGTAAATTTTGCCAACTGGTTTGTGGGTAAAAAATAAATACCAATTGTACTCTGAATGCTGTTAAGCACCTTTGTTTTGCTATAGCTGATCCCACTGTCTAAGGATTTGGTACCAGTCATGGTAGTGGACATAGCATGTTTGGGCTGGAGCAAGCAGCGGAGGGATAGCTCAGTGGTTTGAGCATTGGCCTACTAAACCCAGGGTTATGAGTTCAATCCTTGAGGGGAGCCATTTAGGGAAGTGGGGTAAAAATCTGTCTGGGGATTGGTCCTGCTTTAAGCAGGGGGTTGGACTAGATGACCTCCTGAGGTCCCCTCTAACCCTGATATCCTATGTAGGAGAGTGTACGTGCCAGAGGTGTGGAGTTAAAGGGATGGGGGGGAGGCACTAGCCCATTCACCCCCATCTTGCTTGAGCTGTGAACATATCAATGAAAAGACTTCAGGGAGGAGGTTGTGCAATTGCATGTCTAATTTGCACATATAGCTGCCTGCTCTATGTAGCAATTTGATGCACAGATGGCCAGCTATAAGTCTAGCTGGATACATTGACTGCTGTTATGTGCACAGTGCTGGTAAAAACATGTGCCCAAAATGCACATATTTTTGCATTGACTGTTCTGAAAATCTGGAAGTAAAGCATTAACAATTTATGGATTTTACCTTAAACTAATATATTAGCATTGAAAAGAGCTAAATATGTGGGGGGGAGGGCAGTGCTTCTGACGGGGAGGGAATTCCTTCCTTCCCCATGCTATCCCAGTGGATGTACCCAGGTGAACCAATAAATGGAAAACACCAGAGGCAGCTGGGGTGATGAAGTGAATCTGAGATTGAACATTCAAAGCCTTGCAACAAGCCGTGAATTTGTAATTCATCTTTTGCTCCTTTTCTTCCAGCTTGCTGCATTAGAGAGACAAGTGTTCGATTTCCTGGGATATCAATGGGCTCCTATTCTAGCCAATTTCCTCCACATCATCATCGTTATCCTTGGCCTCTTCGGTACTATTCAGTATAGGCCACGCTACATAGTGGTGGTAAGTAGCATTCGCTTTCTTCTGTGCTACAATTACCCAGCCAAGTCCGTGATCAGGTCTAGTGGGCACTGGGTTAAGGCTGGAACCAATCCATTCATGCACAGATATTCAACCATTAGAGATTTTTACCCACACTGAATCATAGAATCGTATGACTCAAAGGAACCACGAGAGGTCATCTAGTCCAGTCCCCAGCACTCATGACAGGACTAAGTATTATCTAGACCATCCCTGACAGGTGTTTGTTTAACTTGTACCTGCCTGTGCTGCTTTAAAGAGCACACCATTTATTCTACTCTTTGCTATATTTACTCAGCACTTTTGGAAGAGATTAAATCATATTTATTATTTGTATTACAGTAGCAGCTACAGGCCACAACTGAGACTGGAGTAGCATAATGTTGAGTGGTATACAGAGACATAGTAAGAGATAGTCTCTTCCACTGAGAATTAACTATCTAAATAGACAAGGCAGACAAAGGGCTGGAGAAAGGAAGTGTTATTTTTCTCCATTTTACAGATGGGAAAACTGAGGCACAGAGCGATTAAGTGACTTGTCCAAGCTCACACAGGGAGTCCGCAGCAGAACTGGGTGCTGACCCAGATACAGAGCTGGGTACTGACTGTCTATAACTGGGGATGATCCCAGGTCTCCTGAGTCCCAATCTTGTGTCTTAATCACAAGATCATTGAGGACTTCACTAACGCAGCCAGAGGTTATGGATCTATTACATGAGTGGATGGGCGAGGCTGTGTGGCCTGCAATGTGCAGGTCTGACTAGATGCTCACGATGCTCCCTTCTGGCCTTAAAAGTCTATGAAATCATCCTTTCTTGATAAGTAGATGCTCAAGTTTGAGGCTCATGAGGATCTGCAATGCTGCCTTGGCTATGCTAGCCGGTCAGATTTCATGGTCAGTGACCACTGGATCTTTTCAGAAGCCTCCTGGAATGGAATGTTCATTTACTGGCTCTGCTCATTGTTGGTTAGAAACCATTTTTGACTGGAACGTGTTTTTTGAAAACCAGCATTCAGAAATATTTTTTAGATACTTAGAATCACATTCTGATGCCAGCAAGCATCTCTCTTTACAGGATCTACTGCCTTATAATTGACCTAACCTCTATATGATTCATGTTCCCCTTCAGCTCCGCTTTATCACTGTCAGTTATTGGACAGATAAAATCCTCAATGACAGGGACTTAAGTAATAAACTTCTGCCAGCTGGCAGGTTTTTTGACAGGAGACAGTTTGCAGTCCCCTCTCTCTGTGGAAACTGACAAGATGGAGATCAGGTTGTGACTCTCGGGCTGTCTGACAACCTCCTAGCCTCATACTGGGGCCCTCTAGCACAAGCGTACACTCTTGATGTGCGTGAAGTGTACCTGTTGACGTGGGTGGAAGACAATTAAGCATTGGAATAGAAAATGCCAGGGGAAGTTCATTTAAAGGGGTCTGAATAGTATTTTTCTGAGGAATTTGGGATTTTTCTACAGACATTGTGCTTATTCAGTTTCCCTACGTGTTGACAGCTTTCAGACTTCATTCAAAGTAAACCTAATCAACTAACAAACTTCTCGGAACACGAAAAATGCATTCTGGTCACACTTCACATGAAGAGTTACCAGCTGCATAGAAAGCTCAGCTGAAGGATGTTTCTTGAGTCAGGATAAGTAGGAATGCAGCAGAGCAGGGCTTTCCAGCCACAGGTCAGTAAGACAGATAGCGTGGGTTCATTGAGTTCGCCTCAGTTTCTACTTCACACACCTGAGACCAGCTGTTCCTCTTCCCCTGGGATGCTAGGTTCTGCTGCACCATTTCCTCCAAGACTCTAATTGCTGATCTGGTGCCCAAGGGAAGGGACCCACAGGCTGCTGGCTGGCTGGCAGAGTTTGTTTCTTTCATTTATGTATTTCTAAGCATGTTTATGGAGATGAGTGACATAACAACTGCACCCTTCAGAGGAGCAGGTCACAGGAATTGGAAATGGGGCCCATTTTGCACTTGCCCTTTGTTCTAAAAAATGCCAAGGTTATTTGTCTGGTGGTGTTTTGAAATTGAGAAGTCACCTGGAGCCCTGAGGAGCCTCCCATTCCTCCTAACTTTTGGCCTTACTCTGCCCTGCGAGCCCCTGAACAGCAGCCACGATCTTCGAGCTGAGGACAGATGAATGTGACTCCCTCCAAAGTCTGTCATCTCTCCTTGGCAGGCTGCTGTAAGAGCAGCGTGAGGCACCTTAGCCCCTCCCGCCACTCACGATGTGAGTTCTGAACACCCCTGCCCTGCGAGGGGAGCCAGAGCCAGCCGGGGCCTGATGTTAAAATGTTATTGGGTCTGACAAACCTAGCTTAGCCAGCTGAAAACTCAGGGCCAGATCCTCAGCTGGGGTTTATCAGCACAGCTCCACTGACACCAATGAGAAACATAGATTGATCCCAGCGGAGGGAACTTTCACCGGGGAATGGTGGGGGGATGTTGCATTAACATGCCATGCTGCAGAGTAGGACAGATGCAGCCTGCTGCCCATGAACCCTGCTTTTGGGAGCCAGATCAGAGCTCCATAACCACCCGAGAGCTATAGCTTCATTGAAATGTAGTCAAATGCCAGAAGAGCAGAAAGTGACTGTGAGGCTGATTTGGGACATGTGACTGTCTCCAGCTGTATCACATGCAAAGCATGCCAGCTTCCCAGAGCACCCCGATGTTCATTAATTCTCTCCCCCCTGCCCTTTCCTTTCTAGTATGCCATCTGGACTGCCATTTGGGTCACCTGGAACATCTTCATCATCTGCTTTTACTTGGAGGTGGGAGGACTTTCAAAGGTGAGTAGGAAGGTGAGCCTGGCTGATTGGAGAACAGCCTGTGCATCAAAGGAAATGGAAGGGAACCTGCTGGGGAACAATGTGTGGGGGAGGGGACTTGCCAGGAGAAAATGCTGCCTGCCCTCTTGATGATTAAAATTAAAGAGGAAAAAGGGGAAGAGTTCTGCCTTCTTGCATCGACTAATGCAGTCTGATACTTAGGGGCTCTCTGGGGGAGAGAAACATGTTGCAAGAATTTTGTAAAAAGGTACATAATAAATAATAATAAAAACAAGGGCGAATTTCTTGGAGTGCCCTAGCAGAAGTGTCAATGGTGGCTTGATTTTTCCCCCCATCAGTCCCTGCACACAATGGAATCAAATAATATTTCAAACTGAAGGTGGGAAAGAGTCCTTGTGGCAAGGTGTAGGGGGGGGACCATTGCATGAGAGGGGGTTAATTCCTAGCCACAGTTCAAAGGCAACTCTGGGAGGCTGAGCTAATTAGGTTGCAGCCCAGCCTATTGAGGGTTAATAACACTTTAGAAGAAGGGTGCATTGCTCTGAGGGGAGAGAAAGAAGGGTTTGTGCTGATCAGACTGCAAAGCAGGGAGTTCTGGGCAATCATTAGCACTGCCTTGTACCGTTTGCATTTTTGAGTTTGCTCTAGGGAAGGAATGGATTTAGGGACTTTAGCCCAGTTGGTGTTGAGCTGGGTTAAACCAAACTTCTTGCAATAACTCACTCAGGGGGTTTTCTCTCTTTTTATTCTACCCTTAGCCCTGCTAATGGCCCTCAGACAGTTTAGGAACAGGGACACCATGTTTCCAATTACACCTCTCTGGAGAGTTCAGTAAAACACCTTCTCTGTATCCTATATGAAGAGTAAAGCTGGGGGAAGCCAGGTAGATGCATTGTGGCATCTCCATAAATGTGGCAACATAGGTGACTGCTTATTATAGGCTAGGCACTTCCCTGACTCAGGTTCTCCATCTACAAATAGAGAGAGTAATACGTGCCTACTGCAGGGATGTTGTGGGGATTAAATTAGTGAATATTTGCAAAGTTCTTTGAAGATGAAAGGTGCTAAATATTATTGTCTGCTGCATGAGGACGGAGTCAGAAATACTAGCAATTGGAGCCAATTCCTAACCTAAGCCTAGGCTGTAAGCAGTGAATTGCTAATGAATATTGCTGTAGTTTAATTAGCTCAAAGTGGTTAGAGGAGCTTGGTTCACTTTAGAACACTTTACATTTGACCTGAATTCTCAGGTCATATGTCTAAATTACAGACATTAACTGGAACTGCTCTATGTTTTATCGGGTTTATGTTAACTCAGTGAGTGGTCACAAAAAGCCCGTTGCAGATAGGAGAAACTCTAATTTCCTAATTCCCCAACTAATCTCTGTTTTCTGAAGTAGCCACAGAAACTCATTGAAAGAGAGCTCTCGCCTGGACCAGTGATTATCATTGGTCCAAAGTGTAACTTCAACACTGGCTGCAATCATTTAGATAAAAGGATCTAGTTTTGGTTAGTAACAGTCTGAAAGCACCTTTCTGGAAACAGTAAAACTCAGATCAAACTGTCCCTTTGATGGTTCACTGACTGACACTCCTGTTTTCTAGCAGCCCATCTCTGATGTATGTTTGCTACCCTTGACCTGTTTTACATTATCTGAGTTTTACGGCTTGGAAAAAGACTCTGCAATTCAAACAGGATAATACAAACACCATTCTGCCACCTACCAATGAGCTTTAACCCACTACCTTTGTCTCATGGGACACTTTAGCAAAGCTCGCAACTTTATATGATTATGTTTCTACTGCTGCCAACCTTTATTTAGTCAATGGGACTACTCAGATGAGTGGGGGACTGTTTGTGTGAATAAGAGTTTATAGATTTGAGCTGCACTGTATAACACTTCTATTTTGTCTCCTAGTGGATTCTTCCTTGGAGCTGTAACAGAGTTCACACCATTGAGGGGGTGGCAACTGGCAAAAATAAATAATGTTGCTGGTTTCATGAAAGAGCACAATAATTTACAGATGAGCTTTGATTTTTCACATATTGTTTTTGTTTGAAAAAATGCCATTTTGCTCTTTTTTTTTTTAATTATGAGAAACTCCTTGCATCCTAAGAATGGCAAACTATGTCTATACACAAACATACGAGAGATCTTGTCAGCGGGATGCTTGTGGAAATGAATTCCAGGATTTAAAGTAGAATTTTGGGTGTGCTTCGTGGTTTAAAGGAGGAAACTTTAAAGATGCATTGTCCCAGAATCTCTTTCTTTCCAAAGACCCTCACAAAATGGGGACTCTACTATCCTGTGTGAACAAGATGGATAAGTGCACCTAGCGGTTGTCTACGCACACATTTTGCACTGGTTTAGGGTATGTCTACGCTGGAGCTGGAGGTGTAATTTCCAGCTCAAGTAGACATACCCACACTAGCTCTGATTGGGCTAGCACACTAAAAATAGATATGTAGCTGCAGCAGTGCAAGGGTCTAGCCACTCAAGTACATACCTTGGGTCTCAAATGGGATTGTCGTTGGGGTAGCTAGCCCCTCCCAAAGCTTGTGCTGCCATAGCTACACTTCTGTTTTTAGCACTCTAGTTTGATCCGAGCTGGTACACGTATGTCTGCTCAAGCTGGAAATTACATCTTGCAGTTCCATTGTAGACAAACCCAAAGTTTAAACTGGTGCAAACCCCTGTGTGGACTCCCTTATTTCAGTATAGCTGAAACCTGTTCCAAAGGGCTTAACTGCACAGATAAACTTTAATGATATGTGAATATGAAACTATTTAGTTGAACTAGTGCAAATCCCTGTGTGGATGCTATTCTCTCTCTTTGAGTTGTTAGGGTTTTTTTGTTTTGTTTGCTTTTAAGCTCATTGTAAATTGATTGTGAACAGATTTAAGTTAAACGCAAAGAAACCACTCTAAAACTGAAATCAGCATGTCCATACAGGACTTTACACTGATTGATACATGGTTGTATGTAGACAAGGTTAATCGACCTAAGTTAAACTGAAACAAACCTAGTTTAAACTGAAATCAAAATGTCCACAAAGCCTTTTTGCATCAGTTTGACTAAGTCGGTTCAAAGTCACATCTAAACTGATGCAACTCTGCATGTGGACAGGTTTCTATCCTGGTCTATGTGAGAACCACCATGTCCTCCTGCACCTCCAGAGGCCTGACCCAAAGCTCACTGAAGTCTGTGGAAAAACTCCTATTGACTTAAATGGGCTTCAGCTCAGTCCCCATAAGAACTGTATTCAGGAGAGTACCCAGCCCTGTGAGCTCACTGGATGAACCACCTCTGGAAGACGGCAAGAGCATTGCAATATCAGCCATTTGCTGAGGAGCATTGTATGGTGATGCCACAGTGGGGCAGGTATCCCTGCATGTGTGTACCTGAGGGGGATTCCTGTCCCTAGGTCTGTGTGTTGTATTGACTGTTCACCCATCTTTCCATGTGCACCCCTATAAGATAGATGGGGCAGGGTGGGGAAGCCATGTAGCATTTCTGACCACCCCAGTGCTTCTCCTTTTCATTTCTGGCAATGATGTATTGTCAGATGCCTGGCTGATATAGCTGTGTCAGCAGCTGGTTAATTTATAATGACAAAATGCAGCAAGGGCAGTGAGCTAGAAAGAATGGAGTTTGTTAAAATGGCAGCTGGTAATGACAGCCCTGTCCAGTTCAGACAGGTGATGACTCCAGTGGGAAGACCAGGGGGAAAAGAACGCTGATTGTTTCTGCTTTAACAAGTTTAATATATGCCTGGTGAGGTGAAAATATGAGCAACGAGGAAACTGCTACATGTCATTGCTGTATATTCTTTATGTGGTCTGGTGAATAGCTCTGATTTCGGGAAGGTGCAGGGAGAGAGGATGGTGGTTGAGAGGGTCAGGGAAACAGAGAAGAGAAATTACACAGCTGTTGTGCATTATTTGTAGAACACCAATAGGTTTTTAGGCGCCGGCTTGTTTCTTGTGAATTATGGGGGAAGGTCGTCTTCCTCTCAGGCTACATCTACACTATGAGCTAGGGGGCGTGATTCTCTTGCATAGACACACTTGTACTAGCTCTCATCTGAGCTTGTGCACTAAAAATAGAAGTGTAGCCTTGCTAGCACAAGCAGTAGAAGGGATGGCACAGGCTAGCCACCCTGAGTATGTACCCAGGGGGTTCAGTCATGTTTGTTCTCATGCATCTAGCCCATGCCACTGCTGCCTATGCTACCACTACATGCTACTATTTTTAGTGTGCTAGCTCAAATGAGAGCTAGTGTGAGTATGTCTGTGGGAGCTGAGAATCACACCCCTAACTTGCCGAGTAGACGAAACCACAGTCTCTGGTAAGTGTTTTGACACCCAGATCTAGGTGTCTCCTCAACTCAAAGCAAGACTCTATCTCTTCTTCTCATTTTGTCTTTTACTCCCCTTTCATGGAGCATACTTCTAGAGTAGCCACTACATCCTGGTGTTGACCAAGAAAATGCTAAAATATCATCAGAACCGCCAGCCTCGCAATGTCTCCAGTTCAATTTTGCAAGCCACCCGAAAAAATGAGAAGCCTCTGAAATGTCAGGTGTTAGCCCAAATGCAACCTCCAAGCTTTTTGAGGTTCTCTCTTTGATACTTTATGTACAAATGTTCAAAACATTAAAGAGAGAAAAGAGTGGTGGCTATAAATTGTAGCAAAAGTGCTGCTAATATTCCTGAGAAATTTAGGCCCAGATTTCCAAAACTATAGGCATAATTGTACATGCAAAAATCCATGCATATTTTTACCTAATTTGCATGTGCAGTTGCAATAAACATGCATTTAACAAGTCATTTGCCCATGTGATTAGTGAATGGGTGCATGATGGCAGTAATCGTGTGTGCAAAAGCATACAGGCAGTTCCAAATATCTAGACCCAGATGTTGCATCTGGAGTTAAACTGAACCCTCTTCGTTTCCCTTTTTCCTAGACTCATCTGACACCATATCAAGCGGAGTTATTTTGGTCCAAAAGGAAAATTCTCTCCTCTTCTGAGTACTTTACATTGGTTCCTTATTCCTTGAACAAGAAAATCAGTCTGACAATTGTGATTATTTTTTTTACACCTTGTCATTTTTCATATTTCGATATCTTTCCTTCCTAGAATAAAAGGAATGAAATATTGTCTGCCAGAACTTCATTAGGTGGACAGCAGACACATGGATTGGCAGACAAAGGTCTAATAAAGCATTTCCTGCTCCCTTGCAAGGATCTTTTGAAAGGTCTTTGTAAAGCAGGTCTAGCTGTGCCAGTTTTTTTATGACCATGATTTGGTCAGACAAGAAACATGGAAGACCTGGAACTGAAATGTTGCTTTTCATCTTCAGCAATGTGCCGCTGATGTGCTTCCTAGCAGGTTTGGTGCAGACCCCTGACTGTCTCTGCTCACTGTTCGGAGCACGCTCGCAGTATCAGGGTGACATACTGCTTCTCTGAGCGCTTTGTACAGCTGTTCGATATCACTGCAATTGCTGCAACTCCTGAGATTCCACTTCCAGACTGCTGCTTCTCCTCCTCCTGCCTTTTCACATTCTCCCTCTTCTTTCTGTCTATGCATCCATCTAGCTAGCTAGTTATAATACTTGCATCACCGTGGGATCTTGGATACAGATCCAATATCACAATAAACTTCTCTAGATCCACTTGCTAAGCATGAAGACACAGCTCATTTACACAAACACACTTTTTAGGTTAGTGGGAAATGCCAATCTAAATTAATAATTAAAACCAGGCTGCTAAAATGTACATGTCTCTGTCTATCCAGCTGCCACATTGATTATTCATCATATGCTCAGGACACTGAAACATTTTTGAGAGACAGTTTGTGTCTGGCCGTCACCTTTAAACCTGCCTCTGTTCATTCTTTTCATCTGGAAACTGTTCATCATGGAACGGTGATTTTTAAATTTTCCCACCCAGGCCTGATGCTCGGCCTTAACTCTCTACCAACACTATTCTGATCACTTATAGGAGCATAATTTTTGTTAGCCGTCATGGGAGTTATTTGCATTCAAGAAGAAAATAGGTAGAGCTTCTCTGGGATAGCTCTGGTACCTGAGCAAATGTTATCAGATGGAGGTGAGAGGAAACGCACTGATGATGATAATTACTCCCCCACTCCTCCTCCTGAATTCAGAGAATAGAAATCCATTACTTGGCCTTTAAGTACTACAGCATTGTGAACAGACAATGTGAGTCTAAGCAATGATAAAAGTAATTCCCTTGCTGGCTCAGTGAAATGCAGGCACTTAGCATGCACTGCTAGGAGATAAGAATTATTGTTTCCCTTTTTGATAATAAATTTTTCCAACTTAAAAGATGCAAAATTATTCTGCCATCAAGCTCTGAGGGCTTGCGTGGCTGGGCTGAACTTGCGTTGAGAGCCATTACTGCTGCCTTGCCTGAAAATGAATGAAAGGGGGAGCGGGCTTCAGAAGGCAGGTAGTGAACGAAGAAACACAGCCGTCTCTGATGATCTTTAAGCCCCATAGCACCAGCCTTTCTTAAGCTGATTCTGTGGGTGCTAGGGGTGGGGAATTGCCTCTAATATAAAGGTATAGGAGATATAACAGGAAAAACTCTCATACTGTACTAGATTATAGGGTTTTTTCCTCCCCACAGCACCACCACAGTGCTGGAGAATTGCAAATAGGCATCAACAAGGTCCAGCGACAGTTTAAATTGAAATGTGAGCTTGGCTGGCCTTCAGCGTGCTCTTGAGAGGGAGCTTGTATCACCACTTCTCTCATATTTCTTTTCAGATTGAAGGCTAAGGAGGTAGCAGTAACCCTTTAAATAGCCACCTGTCAAGAAATGGAGGGAGTGTAGAGATATACCGATCTCTGTTCCTCACTGAAATAACTGGGAACTGATAAGTATTTCCCAATGCATCTCCCACTTCTAGTTACCTTTTCTTGTGCATTTTAAGGAAAATTGCAAATGCTTCACGGAATATTTTTGTCTCTGTTTCTGAAATCATTTCCTGATTCCTGTTCTTTTGCCCTGTTTTTAATGAGCTGCTTCTGTGATTTTCATATAACACTAATTAACTGCCCCTTTGTTTTTTTTAGCGTTGCAATAAGGAAAACAAAATGTTAGCAGACTGCTGTAGGAGTCCAGAGATACTTCCCCTGGCCTCCCAACTAAAGCTTAGCAAACAGAGGTCAATAAACTGTTTGCCTTGAATGCCCTTTTACTATGCTTGGTCACTGCAAGTGTCCCCCAAAGAGTGACTGCCAGGGGCACTAGTAAAAAATGGCATTGATCTCAGTGTGCTGAGAAAGCAACGCCTCCATTCCCGTCCCTTACCCCAAAACACTGTTGGCAAAATGCCTCATCACCTTTTCAGAATGATGTGTGCAAACAGTCACTCGCATCTGCTTACACAAGGCCACTCTCAAGCCCAGTATGTGCAAGCATAATGGTCGGTTAGACTGATCATTTGTGTGTGTGTGTGTGACTGCCTGCTCCACGTTTTTCCAAGCAACTCTTAAAAACTGGGGGGCGGGGGTCTCTCTAGGAACCGCTCAACTTTGGCACTGTCGTTTCTGCTTTCTGATAGCATCAACTCTGCTTGTGCTTGCAGCTGAGGCTATTTGTATGCCATAGCACTGAGCACTTTGACTTTGTATTTAGCATTCTTCTACCTGCCTAATTCCTTGCCATATCTGACATCTGTTCTGCAGCTTATCTAGGCTCAGCTCAAAATGAGGCTTGCTGATGTCTGGTGACTAAAAGTCCATCTTCTGCAGCAGAGGGAAGCAAGAGCTGACTCTGTGAGGATTTCCAAAGGGAAGGAAAGCTGTCCCATTGTTTTTTCTCTTGCCAGCTCTCTGTAGAGGCAGTCTACCCTCCGTGGAATCCGGGGACGGAGCTGGAAGGGGCTCTTCACATCAGTCAGGCAAAAGGCTGATGGAGACCCCTGCAAGGAGCAGGTGCCAGCTGGGGGCAGACTCAGCTGGGGAATGGGGGGAGAGTGACACCCTGGAGACAAGTCCCTGTGGGGCAGTGAGGCTGTTTGAATCGTTTTGTATCTGTGGTAATAAAGGAAAGACCTGAGCAGAGCTGGAGCTGAGTCCTTGTCTGGAGCGTGGTTTTGCCTTTTCCAGCTGGTGGATCTGCCCACTGGCTCATGGGGTCGGGGAAGAGAGGGTTGAGGGGAAGTACAGCAGTGGCTTGGGCAGGCTGGCTGGCTCTCACTGAAGGGGGAACTTGTACGGGGCATAATCATGTGTCCCGGGGACTGTATAAGATAGGAGGCGAGTGCGGGGGAGCAGCAAACTTGAGGAAAAACTGCATGACTCTAAGGAGGGGGAGAACATATGTGTACAATCTGTGAGGGAGCAACACTCACGTTGGAGAGAGCAGGCCAGTGACTTTCCCGCCAAAATCCGGTGGCTTCCAGAGGCTGCAGGGGAGGGAAATTGGTCACTAGAAGCTTCTCCCCAGGTGTCCCTCAGCACAGAACCTGTGGCACCCAGCACCTTACATTAGCTTTGTTACCCCACAGCTGCCAATCTAATTATTCCCCCCCTCTTCCAAAATGCAGAGGATTCTGTGTAAGCTCTACACTGTTAATGGAGTTTTCTCTGTTGTCTTTCCTTTAATATTGGGGCTGCTTCGGCCTGGGTAGCACACCACCGCTTCGCACCCTCCTCCGTCCCCTGCAAAGCACATCCCATCTTTTGCTGTGCTCATGTCAGGAATTTGTCAGCTGTCTTTTTCTAACTTCATTGTTCATGTCTCCCAAGTTGTGCTTCCCAGAACACTTAATAACTGCTCCAAAACTTGCTACTGAGTGCTAGCATGTCGTGGGCTTGCAGGCTAGTCTACATAGGATTCATACTGGGGTGGTTGGCTTCTTGGGACTTTGGAAGTAGGAATTATTGCTATACATGAGCTTCAGCTTAGGAAAATTAAAGTCTATGTCAGATAGCCTATCAAAATCTGTCTTGGTTAAGAATTAGCTGACTTCAGATCAGCTCCACTTGCAAGCCCAGTTTGCTACTTGGGATGTGCCTGGATCCAGACTCTGATTTTTGCTATTTCCCCCACCCCATCCCCTTTCTCAGTCTAGGAACAATGGCCCATCCAGTCCAGTATCTTAAATGAGAGCAGCCAGTACCAGATGCATTAGAGGAAAGTACAAGAAGCCCTGTAGTTATTGTTGGACTTGCATTGTAAATTCTGTGTTTATTCCTATAGTGAAGAGGTATTTAGATTCTAGGACAGGCACATATAAATCCTTCCATCCCTCTCCTATCTGCTGCTAGAGCCAAAAGGTATTGTTGAGTCTACATCAAAGTGACATGCAAGGTCTGTTGGGGTCCCAGTGGCACTGGGCACTTAGCACTTCCCCACTAAGTATTGCTACTATTATCTTTTCATCCCCTGCTCTCCCCACAATGCTAAATTTGTCTTTCATCAGTTGCAGGGAAATTTAAGCTAGAAGCCCCAAAGCAATATCCCAGGGGTTGCAGCTGTGATTCCAAGTTACTCAGGTATCATTTTTCCCAAAGGAAGGGGGATTTGTTATTGTTGGAAGTGCTACCTCCTCATTGCCTGTCAAACCCTTGGACTACCCATGCTGTGTTTCACCGTGTGACACCCAGCACTGCATGCTTTAGTGCACTGAACCAGCGAAGCTGTGGGAAGCAAAGTAAAAGGTAGCTTGTGAGGCAGAGATGATGTGGAGTTCTTGGGCGAGTGTTAATTACGAAGCTATCGATCACAGTGGAGGTCAGTTCGTCAGAGTAATTTGACCCAAGAGGTTGATAGTAGGTCAGTTTGTCAGAGTAATTTGACCCAAGAGGTTGATAGTGACTAAGGTCAATAGAAGAACCAGAAATGCAATAAATCTGAATACTGAGATGGAGATGGGAGGGGAATTCATTAGATACATTTACAGTTAGAGGCAAAGAGGAAATTAAAGTGTTAGTTCAAAAATGTTTTTCATTATTACTCCAGCTGTAGATCCTAATTCTAATCTTGTCAGGTGGATGTGTTCAGACATGATTCTGTGAGTAGACTCAGTGCTCCATATTTATTCTCCTTCTGTGGCTTCTATGGCAAATGACCTCTTGGCATAAACCATTGTCAGGAACTTTTCCCTTGAACCAACCTTGGAAAATAGTCTAATTGTTAGTGTGGATGATCTATTTTTTTCACACACAAAGAACAAAAGAATGGCCATGCTGGGTCAGACCAAAGATCCATCTAGGCCAGTATCCTGTCTTCCGACAGTGGCCAATGCCAGGTGCCCCAGAGGGAATGAACAGAACAGGTAATCACCAAGTGACCAATCCTCTGTCGCCCATTCCCAGCTTCTGGCAAATAGAGGCTAGCGACACTATCCCTGCCCATCCTGGCTAATAGCCATTGATGGACCTATCCTCCATGAACTTATCTAGTTCTTTTTTTAACTCTGTTGTAGCCTTGGTCTTCACAAAATCCTCTGGTAAGGAGTTCCACAGGTGGACTGTGCATTGTGCATTGTGTGAAAAAATACTTGCTTTTGTCTGTTTTAAACCTGCTGCTTATTAATTTCATTTGGTGATCCCTAGTTCTTGTGTTATATAAGGAGTAAATAATACTTCCTTCTTTATTTTCTCCACACCAGCCATGATTTTATAGACCTCAATCATATCCCCCCTTAGTCATCTCTTTTCCAAGCAGAAAAGTCCCAGTCTTATTACTCTCTCCTCATACGGAAGCCGTTCCATACCCCTAATCATTTTTGTTGCCCTCTTCTGAAACTTTTCCAATTCCAGTATATCTTTTTTGAGATGGGGCAAGCACATCTGCACGCAGTATTCAAGATGTGGGCGTACCATGGATTTATATAGAGGCAATATTATATTTTCTGTTTTATTATCTATCCCTTTCTTAATGATTCCCAACATTCTGTTTGCTTTTTTGATCTCCGCTGCACATTGAGTGGATATTTTCAGAGAAATATCCACACTGACTTCAAGATCTCTTTCTTGAGTGGTAACAGTTAATTTAGACCCCATCATTTATATGCATAATTGGGATTATGTTTTCCAATGTGCATTACTTTGCATTTATCAACATTGAATTTCATCTGCCATTTTGTTGCCCAGTCACACAGTTTTGAGAGATCCTTTTTTAGCTCTTCGCACTCTGCCTGGGATTTAACTATCTTGAGTAGTTTTGTATCATCTGCAAATTTTGCCACCTCACTGTTTACCCCTTTTCCCAGATTATATATGAATATGTTGAATAAGACTGGGCCAGTACAGACCCCTGAGGGACACCACTATTTACCTCTTTCCACTCTGAAAACTGACCATTTATTCCTATCCTTTGTTTCCTATCTTTTAACCAGTTACCAATCCATGGGAGGACCTTCCCTCTTATCCCATGACAGCTTATTTTGCTTAAGAGCCTTTGGTGAGGGACCTTGTCAAAGGCTTTCTGAAAATCTAAGTACATTGTATCCACTGGATCCCCCTTGTCCATATGCTTGTTGACCCCCTCAAAGAATTCTAGTAGATTGGTGAGGCATTTCCCTTTACAAAAACCACGTTGACTCTTTCCCCCAACAAATTATGTTCCACTATGTGTCTGACAATTTTGTTCTTTACTATAGTTTCAGCCAGTTGTCCCAGTACTGAAGTCAGACTTACCAGCCTGTAATTGCCAGGATCAACTCCAGAGGCCTTTTTAAAAATTGGCATCACATTAGCTATCCTCCAGTCTTTTGGTACAGAAGCTGATTTAAATGATAGGTTACAAACTACAGTTAGTAGTTCTGCAATTTCACATTTGAGTTCCTTCAGAACTCTTGGGTGAATACCATCTGGTCCTGGTTACTCATTACTGTTTAGTTTATCAATTTGTTCCAAAACCTCCTCTGATGACACCTCAATCTGGGACAGTTCCTCAGATTTGTCACCTAAAAAGAATGGCTCAGGTTTGGGAATCTCCCTCACATCTGAAGCGTGAAGACTGATGCAAAGAATTCATTTAGTGCAGTGGTTCTCAAACTGGGGCCGCCGCTTGTGTAGGGAAAGCCCCTGGCAGGCTGGGCCAGTTTGTTTACCTGCCGGGTCCGCAGGTTCAGCCGATCGCGGCTCCCACTGGCCGCGGTTCGCTGCTCCAGGCCAATGGGGGCTGCGGGAAGCGGCGCGGGACAAGGGATTTGCTGGCCGCCGCTTCCCGCAGCCCCCATTGGCCTGGAGCGCCAGGGGCTTTCCCTACACAAGCGGTGACCCCAGTTTGAGAACCACTGATTTAGTTTCTCCGCAATGGCCTTATCATCCTTGAGTGTTCCTTTAGCATCTCGATCGTCCAGTGGCCCCACTGATTGTTTCGCAGGCCTCCTGCTTCTGATGTACTTAAAAACAGTTTTTGCTATTACTTTTTGAGTCTTTTGCTAGCTGTCCTTCAAATTTTTTTGGCCTTCCTAATTATATTTTTATACTTCATTTACCAGAGTTTATGTTCCTTTCTATTTTCCTCACTAGGATATAACTTCCACATTTTAAAGGATGCCTTTCTGTCTCTCACTGCTTCTTTTACTTTGTTTAGCCACGGTGGAACCTTTTTTGTTCTCTTATTATTATTTTTTTAATTTGGGGTATGCATTTAAGTTGAGCCTCTCTTATGGTGTCTTTAAAAAGTTTCCATGCAGCTTTAGGGATTTCTCTTTTGGTGCTGTACCTTTTAATTCCTGTTTCACTAACCTCCTCATTTTTGTGTAGTCCCCCTTTCTGAAATTAAATGCTAGTGTTGAGCCGCTGTGGTGTTTTCCTCACCACAGGGATGTTAAATTTAATTTTATTATGGTCACTATTACCAAGCGGTCCAGCTATATTCACCTCTTGGACCAGATCCTGTGCTCCACTTAGGACTAAATCAAGAATTGCCTCTCCTCTTGTGGGTCCCAGGACTAGCTGCTCCAAGAAGCAGTCATTTAAGGTTTCAGGAAACTTTATCTCTGCATCCCATCCTGAGGTGACATGTACCCAGTCAATATGGGGATGGTTGAAATCCCCCATTATTATTGAGGGTTTTTTTATTTTTATAGCCTCCCTAATCTCCCTGAGCAACCATTTACCTCCAACATATCGTAGTTTAAAGGAAAGCAGCAAGAAAGAACAAACATGGAATCTGTCTCCATAAGAGAGTAGTATGTGAGTGTGTCCTTGTGTGTCCATGACAAACTGCAGCAGCTCTGGGAACAAAATGGCTGCTGTCTCTGACTACTGTCGTAGTTCTTAGCAAAGTAAAGATGTTGTATGCACAGGAGCGGCGCCAGGATTTTTGGCACCCTAGGCGGGTCCTTCCGCACTCCCGGTCATCGTCGGCAATTCTGCGGTGGGGGGGTCCTTCCGCGCTCCCGGTCTTCGGGGCACTTCGGCGGCGGGTCCCGGAGAGAGTGAATGACCTGCCGCAGAATTGCCGCCGAAGACCTGGAGCGTGGAAGGACCCCCCGCCACCGAATTGCCGCCGAGGGTGGCAAAATGCCGCCCCCCCAAATCCTGGTGCCCTAGGCAACCGCCTAGGTCACCTAAATGGAAGCGCCGGCCCTGTGTATGCAGTAGACAAAGTCATCATAATTTGGTATTCGTGTAAACCACTGCAGACAAGATGAATCATTTCCAGCATCATTCCAGAAAGTGTTCTTGGGACTTGTTGCTGACAATAATTTTCAACAATGGATCAATTTCCTAATGTGGATGGAACTTTAAGAGTGCTCATTCTGGTCCAGGTGCAATGAAGGTGCACTAGCTCTGTGTTGAGAATGTGTTTTGTTCCTAACGCAACCACATCTGTAATAGTCAATAACAAAGTATGATTAGAGAGATTAGAATAAACAGAGTGGTATATCAAATATGAAAAAAAATCTCCAGGATGCCTTGCTCTGAAAGTTTATAACCTACTCCAAGAACCCATCATGTTTTGACATATTATATTTGTATGAATCTAAGATAACTTGTGAATCTAGGGCAGCGGTCGGCAACCTTTCAGAAGTGGTGTGCCGAGTCTTCATTTATTCACTCTGATTTAAGGTTTTGTGTGCCAGTAATACATTAAGGTTTCGCGTGCCAGTTTTTAGAAGGTCTCTTTCTATAAGTCTATAATATATAACTAAACTATTGTTGTATGTAAAGTAAATAAGGTTTTTAAAATGTTTAAGAAGCTTCATTTAAAATTAAATTAAAATGCAGAGCCCCCCGGACCGGTGGCCAGGACCCGGGCAGTGTGAGTGCCACTGAAAATCAGCTCGCGTGCCGCCTTTGGCACGCGTGCCATAGGTTGCCTACCCCTGATCTAGGGTGTTGCCTCTATCCTGATATTTGCAGATATTCCAAATTTCTTGACAGCTCTTTTCTCCTCCAGGCACCACTAGCCACATGCTCTTGGGTCCCCAAACTAGTCTGGGTGCCTATAAAGTGTCTTTCTGTTGTGGCCTTGCAATATGGTGTATTGAAGCTACCTCATGCTCACGACTGCATCCAGACAGCACCATGTTAAGGTGGGACTGATTGACACAATGTTGCAGCACTGTGTCCCATTGACTGGCCTTAGTCCAGTTCATACTGATTTATCAGCTTGTTTGAAAGATGCTTCTAAACACCTTTTGAGCCTCTTAGCGCTCACTGAGGGTGGGTTTTTCAGAAGCTGTCAGCGCTAGCCTAGGAAGGCTCCCATTGACTTTAGTGGTCAATTTTTTTTTTAATGGACAATTTTTAAGGCAACACTAAGCATTTTTGCAACTCTTCCCCCTAAATGGGACTAGTGAGTTAGTTCCTCTGTAAATGAAGATTTTTTTGCATCTTTTTTTTTCTCCCCAGGACAGCGAACTTTTGACCTTTAATATCTCCCAGCATCAGTCATGGTGGAGTGAAAATGGCCCTGGCTGCGTAAGGAAGGAGGCTTCCATGGCTGGCATAAAGGGATTGGACAGCCATTCTTACATCTCTGTGATTGGCTGTGCTCTAGAGTATCGGTACATTGAGGTCATGCACAGCTCGGTCCAGATTCTGGTAGCGGTGAGTACTTCCTAGTGGGCTGGTCTCCAACAAAGTAAAACCATCCAAGTAGAATGTTAATGGGTAGCATAAAGGGAGTGGTTGTTTTTTTAACTCTGTGTTCTTTCTTAAATATCTACAAGCCATTTTTTAAAAAATAGAAATCGACACCAGCAGCCTAGCACTTACCATAACAAGCCACATGTACCTCTACAATAACAAATCAATGACTGGGGAAGGGAAACACATTTCAGTAAGGAAAGAGACGTAGCTTTTTGTATTTCCGATAGTCGCTGTGTGATATTTGAAGGTTATGTGTGAGTGTGAACAGATAGAAAGGATTTGGGGAGGGGAGATCATGAAGATAATATCTTCTTTCAGAAAACAAAACAACTTTTCATAGATCCAGAAAGCGGCATGTTTTATTCCTGCTGACACCAGTGCTTTGTATTAAGTTTCCATCAAACATTGCCTCATTGGAGTCTTTCACAGGCATTTTTTAAATATACTGCAGTAATGTGTTGTCCTTAATGTTCCCCATTAATTAATTGTTTCTCATTTGCATGTGAAATTAATTGAAACAAAAGGTCCATTGTCCTCTTTATTTCCACTGGTGCTCATGCATTTTGTAGTTGCATCACATCTTTTTAATCTGCTTTGCTTTGTTAGTTTAGCGGCTTTAAATACATACACGTTCTACTAGAGCTGGGAACTGTGCTTTAACCCATTGGGGTGCTTCAAATGACAGGTCTGGCTGCACCTGACATTGGCTTGTATGCATGAGAAAGGAGGACGTGAGAAATGTAACCCCATGCGTGCTGGAACACAGTGCATATTTCAAGGGAATATGCCCTTTTTATGAAGGACTGTTAGTCTGAATGTTACTCACGGATGTTTTACTGAGCAGTGTTCTCCTGGTAGTTCCCAGCACTGCCATAAAGAAAACCAAAGCTTTGTTTCTTAGTTCATTGCTTTCCAGGCCATTGAGGCCAACCAATGATAGGTGTGCTCTGGAGGCTGAACGTTGAACCCATGAGAGAGCAGAAGTGTCATACCTCACTTAATAGCATTCCCTCTGGCTGACTTAAGAAACATCAAAGTCCTCCCAGGGGCAGACTTAAGGAGAAGGGCTCAGTCAACAAATGGCAGGACCTATGTTACGCTTAGGATTGGCTCTGGTTTTATAGGATCTTGATAACTTAGGCCTGAGGCCCCAAGATAGATTGCCACAACAAAACACAGCAGGCAGGGTTACAGCCCCTGCCTCTGAGCTAGGTATACTGTTACTACTTAACTTTTTTTGACAGAGCACTGTAAGTTCATGTAGTGATTTGCAAATGCGTAAGGGAGCATGAGTTCAGAGTGAGTGTTCTCAGCTTGCCGGATGGAGAGAGGAAATTGATTGAGGTTGGGCAAGAAATTAATGGGTTTGGGGCAAATATTTATAAGTTGTTTCCCCCCATGCCGTAAACCTTCGAGGATTCCTATCCTACTTTTGTGCATCCTGAGCCCCGAAACTGGGGTACAAGCTCAAGCACCTTTGTGTGCAGAAGTCCCTACAGCTCCTGCTAGGGATTTCCTGACGTACATGGTGAGTTTCTGTAAAAGGGACGTACCTTTCCTGTAGTAAAGGTGGAATGTTAAAGCCCCAGGCCTGTATCTCCTGGGGACCCTGAAGTGCTCATATAATCTTACTGGACACTAGACAGCTTTCCCTTGAAGAGAGAGCAGAAAGGAAACCTTAAAGGGCTTTTCATTATTTCAATCAGGCACTGCCTGAAAATAGCCGACGACTGCTAGTCCTTTCCCTGTTTAGTCTCTGAGAACCAGACTCTTTGAACCTTGCCAATAGTTTTGCTATTCTCTTTATCTCGTTTTCAGGAAGATTTTATAATAGGCTGCTGTCTCTCCCAGAATGCTTTGCAGGCCTCAGTGCTGCAGACAGAAAGTAAATATATATATATTTGTATTATTGATCATGTCTCCCTAAGAACTGAAGAACGGGGAGATGCAGCAAAGGCTCTGACCTTGTTCCCTCCTTGTCTGTCAGGCATCTATGAGAACTGAATGCTCAGTACCTCACAGCGGTGGGGTGGGGGACCCAAAGCCTCCTCTCCTGTGTTTGTTTGTGGGGTTTGTTCAGCAGCTTTAGAAATATCTGTTTCAGCTTCAGTGATATGAAATTCATATTCGTTAACAAATAAGACGTGACCACGTGTCCAGTCCTCAGGAGATAATTATTCCTCAGGAGCACTGAGGCACAGTAACATTGCTGTGTATTCCCCCTGAGGGAAGGTTGCTTCGTCCCAGAAAACATCCCTCCCCCTCACTAAATTTGACCTTATTATGGAAAAAAAATGTTCCATGCAAACCAGTGGGCTGTAATAGCAGTTGTGGAACTGCCCTGAGCCCTGCTCACAGGATAAAAAGGTCAAATCCCCTGTGTAGCTGCTCTGCATGAACCCCATCTTTACTCGGGATGAATTTCACCCAGGGTGAGTGAGTGCCATAGAAGCGTTCCTGTATAGCTCTGCTAATGCACTATGTTCCTGACTATGTCACCCAGCTCTTCCAATCCTGGGCCTCTGTTGGAAGAAAACAGACACTAAAGACCTGATTCTGATCTCACTTGTGGCAAATTCTACTGGGCGAACTCTATGATGTTAATGGAGTTGCTTCCAACTTTATCCGGAGTGAATGAGGTCAGCATCCAGGCCAAAGACTGTCAGTTGTGATGAGATGTGATTGTTTTTTGATCTGCACAAATATCTGTTAGGGCCTAATTTAAGAATTCATCAGACTCCTTTTCAAATGTCATTCAGTCAGGATTTGACGCCATGTCTCGAAAGTGAAAATAGATACTATCATGACAGAATGAATACTGGGTCATGTGACAGAAAAGTGGGGCTATACCTCTAATCTCAACCAACCCACTGAAATATACCAGAACAAAGGACATTGTGAAGGGACATAGTGGAGAGAGATGCTTAATGGAAACATTCATCTTAAGCAGTGACTTTATACTAGCATATGCAGGTTAGTTCATTTACTGTCAGTGTGCCGCCTGCCCATACCAACCCCATAAAAATGCAGCAGAAATAATATTTGTCCTAGTCATCTGCAAAAAAAAAAAAAAAAAAAAGTTGCTTTGTTTTCCAATTTAGCAAATGTCCACCGTACAACTCCCCAACTTGCCAGGCAGCAGTTGGAGGTTCATTTTCTGTTTTAAATACCTGGCCTACTTTTGGTCTGTCCATATGGCAGCTCTGGGAGTGGGGAGGGATGGGCTTTTTCCAAAGGTCCATGGCGTGGGATGGAGGTTGGAAATGTCTCCCCAACAGGGAGAATTTTCTGCCTGCCTGTCTGCTGCTTTCATTCAAAATGACAGCTTGGAAGGTTCCCAAGAAAATGGCAACGCAAAGGTTGACAGCAGATGTTACAGTGGAAAGCAAGTCAAGACATGTTTTGCTGATGGCGTGTGTTACATTTTCACTGATAATAATTGCATCCTGAGAGCAAAAAAGGTCAGGAAATCAAATGCTGTGGGTTGTGGCTTTGGATATCTGATCTCAATCCCTTTTTCTCCAGCCAGCAAGAGCTTTCCAGAAACTCAAGAATGATCGAGAAATTAATGTCTTCCCCCTTCCCTCCTACGTCCCCCATCCCATGTTTGTGAGAGGGCAAACATGATCAACTGACTCTCAAGCTAGAAATGAAACCTACAGTACTTCTGTCTCGTGGAGAAAAGAGATGGGGTCTTGGCAGAGACTCTCTGCTCTGCTGCTCTTGTCACAAGCAAGAATGAAAGGGAGGGTTTGAATGTAGCTTTGAATAGTTCATGCCCACAGGGCAGAACTTTGCAAAAGGGGGGTGGGGTGGGACCTGCTCTAGTTTTCCAGCTTCATTGGGCATTCTACCCTCCCTTGCCTTTCCTCTTGCTCCTTGTAGTCAACGATAAATCTGAGTTACTACTTTTACAAATAACAGGTTCAACACTCAAATGGCTACTTAAGAAAATTTTATTCAGGTTGAATTTTGAGATTGGTTGGATACACAGGGAGACCTAACAATTTGAATCAAGAACCATGCTCATCCACAAGTGAAAAATACTGAGCAAATAAATGGATATAAAGAAGAGAGCAATCCACAAAGCTGACGTATTCAGAACATCATGGACTGATGAAAACAAAGACCGAATTGATCAGTAAGTGCATGTCACCCTAAGTGGTAATGACAGTGGTGGCTGTTGCTTACTACATCATTCTGATGAACCACTGGTCAGCATCCATGCATCAGTTTTTATACCCTTTGTTTACACATCAGCATATCTATTACCATATTTAATTAGGTCTCAGTCCTCTCTCCATATGTGGCTATCCAGGTAACCATAACTGGGTTTCTGAATGTTGATATAGCTATTTGCATCAGTATTTTGATCAGTATTTCCAGTGTGTCAGTGTGGATAGCTGCAAGGGTACATGCTACTCAAAAAAAACCTAAAATTCCATTAAGCCTGCATTATTTTGTTCCTTGCAATTGTTTACGAAAACACTCTTATTGCCAAAGGTTATAACCCTAGGTCACTTACTTATGCTAAGTCTTATGCTAGCAAACTCTTAACTGCTAGGCTTCTGTGAGAGGGTGTATCAACCCCACACCCACGAAGGAGGAGTTAAAGAGCGGCTGTTGGCAACCCTGGCCCCATCTCTCCAGCCCTGTCAATCATATCAGGGTGGAATAAGGGCTGAAAAGCAGGAAGGTCCTAGCACAGGGGTCGGCAACCTCTGGCACGCGGCTCGCCAGGGTAAGCATCCTGGCGGGCCGGGCCAGTTTGTTTACCTGCTGCGTCGGCAGGTTCGGCCGATTGCGGCTCCCACTGGCCGCGGTTCGCCGCTCTGGCCCAATGGGGGCGGCGGGAAGCCGCGGCCAGCACATCCCTCGGCCCGCACCACTTCCCGCTGCCCGCATTGGCCCGGTGCGGCGAACCGCAGCCAGTGGGAGCCGCGATCGGCCGAACCTGCCGACGCAGCAGGTAAACAAACTGGCCCGGCCCACCAGGGTGCTTACCCTGGTGAGCCACGTACCAGAGGTTGCTGACCTCTGTCCTAGCAGTTGCTGGGCAGCTTTGGAAGAGAACAGAGGGTGGCTGTCCTGCTCCCAAGGTAGTCTCCTGGAAGCCTTCAGGGGAGCCACACTCAGGAGGGTCATTTACCATCCCTCTCTCCTCTCCTCCCCATGCCTACAAGGAGATAATAAGCCTGGTACGCTGGCCAGGTCGAATAGGTTTGGCAAGCCCCAAAGAGAGCCATCAGGCAGTTGGTGCCACTACCCTCAACCCCTTTGGGGAATACAGAATCTGAGCATATATAAAAAAGACTAGGGGAGTGGGAGTCAAGAGCCCCATCCCCTTCGAACACAAGTGGGCTATTTAACTCAATTGGTGTCACAAAGACCCGTACTTAGGCAGCTGGGGATGGCCTGTGGATTTTTCAGTGCTTGTACAGTAGGAGGCACCCATCAGCAGCCCAAGACTGGTGACAGCCTTGTTTAGGCCTTGGTCTATTGCCAAGCCTACCTTAATGATCCCCTACTTGTGTTTCGGCTATACTGGCATCACTCAAAGCAAACTGCACGCTGTGTATAAAATAAGCGTGTCTTCTAACCGCCACAGGATTAGGTTAGGGGTCCCAGCTCAGCATCCTCCTCCATCCATTTGTCTGTGATAACAGACTTTCATAATAAAAGAAGCTGATGTGTAGGACAACCGAGATGCATCATTTCTTCTGTTCTGCAGCCTGTTGTTTCCCAGGCTGTTTGACTGGCTGATTGAACCCACCTGGCTACGACATGTGTTCCTAATAAAAGGCTTAATTGGATACTTGCATGCCTTGGAGGAAGCTGGTGCTGAGGTTATCTGGGGAAACAGCAGCAGAGGCTAAAGCACAAGAGCATTCTTGGAGGACTTAGAGCAATAGTTTAGTGTCATTTTACATCACTGACCTTTCCCCCCCCCCCCCGGGGTAACTTGCAAAAAACTCTGGGATTTTATTTTTATAGGGTTCTTGTGCAACCAAAAAGCACCGCCAAAGTGCTCTTGCTCTCTGGACATGTTCACTTCATGCAACTTAAAGCATTAATGCCAAAGAGCAGAATTGTTTAAAAGCACAAAGCAACAGAAGTAGGACTTCTGTCTTCAGAGCTTTCTAGCTGAATTGCAGCTTCTCTCTTTCTCCTCTGAAGCTAGCCCTAAAAAGCTCCACAGCTGACTAGGGTTAGCTGGACAGGAACACTTTCTGTTTCAGCCCATCTGTCATGCTTCCACCTTCTCCTCTTTCAAGTTTCTCCTCAATCAATACACATCAAGCGTGAGGCTTACAAACCTCAAAATAATAGTATCTAAAACCAAAACAATACTTTGGATCTCTTAAGACAGTGTGCATCACCAGCCCAAGCGACCATGTGATCTCATTGTAGCCTCTCCTTTTATTGTGTTCGTATCCATGGTATGTTAACATCTTGTCTTCCCTAGGTTGTATTTAGAGTTGAGTGAAAATGCGAATTTCTGTCCCAGGGGGAATTCGGATGTTCTAACATTTGTTTTCATTCCAAATTAGGACAAAAAGTTGAAAGACTGAAATTTTTCACAGAATGAAAAACTTTGGTTTGTAAATGGCAAAATGTTTTGTTCATGCTTTTTTGATCAAAATTAAAAATTTCAATATTCCCAAACTGAACCTTTCATTTCGCTTTGCTGAACTGACTCAAAATGTTTCATTTCAAGTCATTTCAACATTAAACTATTTTACCATGGCTGGACTATATCTCTTATGATACATTTGTGGCCATGTGACTCCCATGATGCACCACACTGCTTGGTCAAAGGGGAGATTCTGTAGCATCATAGAACATGTAGTCCGGCCAGTTAGAGAGCCTGGCCCATTAGAGAGAATGGGGCCATCAGGCATCTAAACTACAATTCCTGTGAGACAAGGCACTACCATAGGAAAATGCAGTTTAATGTTGAGCTGACTCAAAACTAAATGTTGTGTGTCAGTGTCAGCAAACCCAAGTTTCAGGTCAGTTCCAAATACAAAAGATTTTGTTTTGATTTTCCTGGAGGACATTTGAAAAAATTTAGCAAAACTTTAATTTTTGCAAAAAAAAAATTTGATTTTGCTGAAACTGCATTTTTCATCAAAAATAATTCAGAAGGAAAATTCCCAACATGCTCAAATTGTAACCATTCTGGGGAAGGAACAGGGTGCTAGGTTCTGCTCTCAGTTACACTAGTGTGAATCCAGATTATACCAGAGAAATTAAGAGCAATATTTGACCCTTTGTCTTTTATTTATCAGTCAAAGATGCACATCTGTGATGTTGTATTAATAAAGGTAAATGGGGCTGTGACACAGCATGTGATGTGAGGAAGTTAATAAAGGGGGATCACCCCCTATGAATTTTATGGAGAAAACTACTTTCAATCCATTGCTACTTGGCCATCTGCAATGCTTTTTCTGTTCACTTCCTTTAGATGGTGAAAATGGGGCTCTTCTGCCACAACTGGTTCCAATTTGAAGTGTGGCGCCTGTAAGCTTTCTATCACTCTGTCATTCCTGAGGCCATAATGAATCCTTTGCCTTGCTCCTCTCTTACACTTCTGCAGCTGCCAATCAGATGGGGGAGGAGGGATAAATGCCCAGCTGCTGCTGCTTCTGCTGGCAGCACTTTTGAATGAGCATTGTGAGAGGAACCATCCTCCAGAGACCTTGGGCCTGATGCTCTTCTCACTTACATTGGTATAAATCAGGAATTGCTGCATTTAAGTTACACCATTGTAAAACGGGTGCAAGTGGAGAATGAGATTCTGTGATTGCAGCCAGGCATTCACCTCCATGATGCATCTGATGCAGGGGACTGGACTCGATGACCTCTCGAGGTCCCTTCTAGTCCTAGAATCTATGAATCTATGAATCCTCTCTAGACATCTTTGTGTACAATGCCTAGCACAGTGGGGTCCTAGTCAATGACTAGGACTTGTAGGTGCTATGCTAATACAGATAATAATAAATCCAAGATTTCCTGGAACTCAATTGCTTAATCTAGTTGGAAACAAGTGAGGTACTAAATTTTAGCATAAATAATTAACTTACCCCAAAAGCTGTTACAACTGGTGGGGAGTCCAACCTAACCCCGTAAAGGCCACAGTCTCTCATGTGCCACTAAAATCACCATTGATTCTTGATTATTTTCATATTTCTTCCTCCCTCGGTCCTGAGTCTGTTCTTGATATTTCCCTGTATACATCAGCCTTGGAACATTTTCTCATGTAGGCAAACACCTTGATGGATGATGCTATAAAAGAAGCTAATAGATCAAAATGGTGTAAATTCTCTTCCTGCCTCTCCCTCCCCTCCCTGCTGAGGCAAAAATTAAATTTCAGCAAATCAGATCTATCCCAGTTGTAGCTGGAGGATGTTTTTGTTAGAGCCTTTACATGTTTAACAGCAACTGAATAGTTTTTCTATTCTGCACCAAAGAAACATACAAACTCTTCCCCCTGTCCTTTTGTCCTGGTGCCTATTCACCATTCTCCTTGAATTTCTCTAGCATCAAAAATGTGTGGTGGGGCTTTGTGTGCAAAGCTGCTCTATGGAATGTGTTCTCACAAAAGTGTCCCTTTCCATTATTGTTACCATCCAGTGGGCCTTCTTGCTTTCTCCCCTGTTCGTCTTGAGGTGGTTTCAGTGGTGTTTAATCCACTGCTTTCCTTGGTTTTCAGATTGAAGAGTGTACCCTGAAGGGCAAGGAGCAATGTCTAATGGGAGAGTATAATCTTGCATCTCTTTCTCTGTCACAGTCTAATGTGACTGTCGGGCTTGCGATAGGTCTCACTTCAGCCCAGTCTAAGTGGCAGGTGAGCCTTGAGCTAGCATCCTACACAGGAGTGAAATACAGCCATGATCTTTGACTTCTCTCCTGAGGCTTCTGTGATGTAAATGAACAACTGCTATCCATGATGGGTCTCCTGATGCAGTGGCTTGCCCGCTGAATTCCCTCCCATCCTACTTATTCCACCCAACATTGTAAAGAGCCATGAGGTGAACTCTGGTGTCTTTGAGGCTTTGTTCAGAGTGCCACACACACGTCTTTCTCCTAATTCGGAAATCCCAGAATTCCAGTGATGTTCCTCCTAACAGCCAAAAGCCTGGGTATCTTAAAAGAACATGAACCCCTGGCAGACCAGTTGAGCACATTATTAAAAACAGGGCTCTTTGTCACACTATGGTTTTAATTCTTTCGAAAGATTTATATTCATTACACGTGAAATGGAATAAACCCATCCCCTAATTCTCAAGTTCGGTGAAGAAACAATTAGCAATGAATCCACTTTAAAAGCTTTGAGCCTTTTGGAGTTAACTCAGCCCACAGTCAAGCAGACTCTCTCGCTGAAAGCAGACTTGGTGATGGGAATTTTTATTTCATCTCTATTGGCTTTATTTCATTCATAATTCATGCATGAGGCAAGACATAGTGTAGATCCCAGGAGTTCACTTTATCCCTGAAGTGATAGGTTTAATTATAGCTTAGTTCAGGCAACATGAAAATGCAGTACACATTTATATTGTATGTCCCTCCTCCCTCCTCTCCAGAAACTTCCCCCTTCCGGCTAAGCAGGGAGGCTAATGTAACCTTTTTAGAGAAAACGGAAATAAGTCATTGAATAAACAGTAATTTATAATTGATGAAATCCATGCCACAAAGTCATGGGTTATAAGGTCAAAACAGAGTAAATTTGAAACACAAAGCAGGCTATGTTGAAACAATGTCGAGGGGAAAACAGAAATAGAAAGACGACTCAGGCTTCCAAGGATTTGGGATTAGGAGATCTGGTAAAGTTCATTTTGTCCACTGTTTTGTTTGTTTGTGTGTTTGTTTTTTCCTGCTATATGGAGAAGGGGTGTTTTAGTGGGAGGGGGGAGGTAAATTTTTTTTGCAAAGAAAACTTCCTAGCAGCCTTTATTGCTAGCTCAATACCTCTTAATTGTGGAACAAGTTTTTAGGAGGTTTAACAGGTTGACCCTAGTGGCATGACTGATGTAAGCATTTATGTGAATTCTACCTTTATGATGCGAGATAATTCATTCTCATTCTTAATGCTGCTCTGGACCTCTCTGACACAGATGACAGAAGTAACAACTTGAGATCAGGTTTATCTGTGTATTATATGGAGTACGCACCATTAGGAACCAAGTTTGGCATGACTGTTAATCCAAAATTCACAGTTGGACAAGACCATGACAAGAGAAGACTGAGGGGAGACATGATAACCGTTTTCAAGTACATAAAAGGTTGTTACAAGGAGACAGGAGAAAATTTGTTCTTCTTAACCTCTGAGGATAGGACAAGAAGCAATGGGCTTAAATTGCAGCAAGGAAGGTTTAGGCTGAACAGTAGGAAAAACTTCCTGTCAGGGTGGTTAAGCACTGGAATAAATTGCCTAGGGAGGTTGTGGAATCTCCATCATTGGAGATTTTTAAGAGCAGGTTGGACAAACACCTGTCAGGGATGGTCTAGATAATACTTCGTCCTGCCATGAGTGCAGGGGACTGGACTAGATGACCTCTCAAGGTCCCTTCCAGTCCTATGCTTCTATGATGGCAACATATGAGGATACAAGAAGGCCTACCTGGAATCTCCTGTGAATCAGGATAAGCAGTAGATATGCAATACCCATTCCTGGATGTTTTAGTGAATGTCCAATGAGTTGGCTTTATCACTATTATTTTATACTGATCCCTATAAAATACTAAAGGCAGGATTTTCAAAGCCCACAATGGTCAGGCCCTGTATGGGGGTTTGTGTGTGTGTGTATTTGTACTCTGAATCTGAACCTGGAATTACATGAATGCACACACATCAGAGTTCTGTGTATGCAAACAGCCAGATAGACCTCTATCAAAGGTCAAATTTGCACACACAGGCATACAATATGAAGTGGGGGTGGGATTCCCAGTTCACGTAGATATACTCATGCTAGCTCTCACTGAGCTAACACACTAAAAATAGTTGTGTAGCCATGATACACAGCAAGCGATGATATGGGCTAGCGACCCCAGGTACAAACGTGCCTGAACCCCGTGGGTATGTACTCAGCACAGCTAGCCCATGCTGCTGCTTGCCACTGCCCGTGCAGTTGTGGCTACACCATATTTTTAGCACAGTAGCTCAATACCAGCTAGCATGAGCATGTCTGTGTGAGCTAGGAATTGTACCCCTAGCTCCATGTGTAGACATATCCACAGAGATGGTAATAGCATGTGCAGATTAGAAATGCTCACACATTTGTGCATGCAGTCCTAGACTTTTTGTGCTTTGAAAAATCAGGTCCTAAATAATAATGCCTCATATGTACCTCTTATTATGGGATTTCAAAGAGCATCATACATCTATTAGTCAAGTCTCACATCACTCATGTGAAATAGATGGTTTTCATTTGACTCCAGGTAATCATGTGACATATGTGACTTACTTATTATGTACATTCTACAGACTGATAAACTTACACCAACTGTGATTGTCCACAGCCACACAGTGAGTCAATGTTACATCTAGGAATAAAACCCAGGGGTCCTGGCTCGCTGCTGTAACCAAAAGCCAAAACTCACCTCTAACATACTAAGAAATTAATAAATAGAAGTCTCCAGGTTCTTACCATCATTTCAAAGACACAGGAAGTTATAAAAATTTGCATCAAAGATGCTTATCTTTGTAACGGTGATTAAATTTTAAATACCTGTCCTTGCCCAATTGTATTGTGATGTTCAACTTTAAGTCTCACAGATCAAGCGAACAATGGATGTTGATGCAAACCAGAAAACAGTGGGACATTTTGTCATCCTTATATTAACTGGCCCTACTTCCTATCATTCCAGTTCTCTTTAGATCCTCAGTGGACAACAGATTGTAGGTCACTAATGCCTAGGACTGGAGATCAGAGATGCTGGAATGAAAGAGGGAAGACATGAGAAATTAACAGACATAGCATGCTAAAGATAAGAGCATATTTTTTGTAAAAGGAGCTATTTCAATTAATCTAAATATGTTTCTTCAAAGTATTTATCTTTAATTTGATGATCTCTTAATTTACTTATAAATGTTTGCTTTGCTTAGACACTTTAGAATCTTAGCTCCTGGATAATTCACTGAAGTTCAGCCCGAGAAGAGGTAAATGACCTTTGGACCTTTGAGGAGAAGTAACAAAGGAGGATCTGCACCTTAATCACACCTGAATTCTCCATTCTAGGGATTGATCAAGAGATCCTATCCATAAGATGGTGCCAGCACTCTGACTGCAGTCACTTAAAACTTGAAAAGCATGGACCAGTGACACACTAGAGGGACCAATGGGAGAGTCTTGCATGGAGAAATGCTCATAAGCCATTTGGAGTGTAGTCGCACAAATAGCTTTTATTTGTCCCTTATCTAATAGCCATATATATTGCCTAATTTAATAAAGGAGTATGGCTTGCTGCCTTTATTCAGCACCATGGTCAGTTCCAGGTACATTTCTCTCCTTCAACAAACGCAAATTTAAACAAGCAAAACAAAACAAACACCCCAAAACCAAAAAAAAAAAAGTCTATTTTCCCTGTTAACATAATACAAACAAAGAAAAGCAATCAGAAGAAAACTCTTATTCATTCTTCTTCTCTCATATGCCTGTAGAGAGCAGTGGCGCTACTTAAACAGGTAACTCTCTGAAAGCTCCCCAGGCATAATTAGTTTTGTATGTCGTGTGGTTTTATGATTGCCATTGCAACTGGTTGGCTTCTTTTCTGAGTTAAGTAAACTGTAGTTAATGGAGACTAAGGGGTAAAGTAGCCCTCTCTTGGAAACTATGCAGCAAGAAAATAAGTGAGTGATGAAAGCTGTCTCTCCATCACGGCAGTGCTGGACTGTACCTCCATGGAACGAGACAAGGCTCAAGAGAGCAAACTGATGGTTCTGTTGTTGCTTTTAACTTTTAATAGGAAGTTTAAAAGAAATAGAAGGTTTAGTGGTGCTGTAAAAATAATTACTTAGTTTCCTCCAGCTAAGGTGTTTCTTGTCTTCAGAGAGCTGCAGCACACAAGCAAGTCTTATAATCCCTCAATAGAAATCTCATTATTCTGCCTTTGTTTTCTGGTGTGATGTATTTTTCTGTCATATTAAAAATGAATGGACTCCACTTTCTGAGTCCTTCCATGCATCATTCTGTCTTCCCTTGGAGTGAGCCATTGTTTGCCACATTCTAACTCTTGTTAAAGAGCATTGAGTTCACGGTGGAAAACAAATAATTGTGGCTCACAATAACTTTAATAATGTGGTTAGTGTCAACCAAGATCTTGCTAACTGGAGTGTTATGTAAGGACACAATACTAGGCGCGGAGGAGATATTTGATCAACAGAAAACAGAGCAAAATACAAATCTGCTGAACCAGGATCATTCTGTTAGGGCCAGATCCTTCCTTCCTTACTCAAGCTGGGTATTTCCTTGCTACTGAACATGAGGACAACAGGGTCTGGCACATTTTAGAGCTTCTATGAACTGTCCCCAAAGTGGTGAGCCTCTGTGTGGGTTTTTTACAATTGTTTTGAGGTTCTGAGGTGATGGTCCACTTTAGTTTTGAAATTTCAAGTCTGTTTTCTTACTTTAGGCCTGTCTCTGGGCAATGAGCAATGTGTAAACAGCACCAAGTCAGGAGCAGTTTCAGGAGGCATTGTGACTCCAGAGACACCCCACTGAGTCATTCTTCCTTCCCTGCTTCCTCACAGGAGATAGTAATTTAAAGCTGGCCTATACTACCCCATGAATTATGAAGCACCACCCACTGGTTCAGCTCCTCTGGCCAGTGAGTAGAGGAGGTGGAGTCAAGATCCTGCCCATTTCCCACCCAACCTGCTTCTGGGAGGGAGTAAACAACCCCAGATTCTGCTGTGCACCTGGACCCAAGGTCTGGGAGCCCCAGCAGGGCTTTAAGAAGTGTGGGGTTTCTTCTTACTCCCTTGTATGGACATGGAGTCTGACTCTGCATCTTGCCCTAAGTTTCCTCACTGTTCCTTCCAATCATTTCTCCATTTCCAAGTCTAAGAGAGTTCAGTGTCACTACATTAAACAGCCAAAGTAGTCCCATATTTATGGTTCATTTCAAAAGTAATTGTCCATCTCCTCTACCTACAAAGGGGAGGGATAGCTCAGTGGTTTGAGCATTGGCCTGCTAAACCCAGGATTATGAGTTCAATCCTTGAGGGGGGCCATTTAGGGATCTGGGGCAAAAATCTGTCTGGAGATTGGTCCTGCTTTGAGCAGGGGGTTGGACTAAATGACCTCCTGAGGTCCCTTCCAACCCTGATATTCTATGAAAGCAAAACAGAACTTGGTCCTATTCTCTTGATGGATAATACCAAGGTAACAGAGGGTCCTGTGGCACCTTTAAGACTAACAGACATGTCTTGTATCTGAAGAAGTGAGGTTCTTACCCACGAAAGCTTATGCTCCCAATACTTCTGTTAGTCTTAAAGGTGCCACAGGACCCTCTGTTGCTTTTTACAGATTCAGACTAACACGGCTACCCCTCTGATACTTAATACCAAGGTAGTTATCTCTTAATTTACCCCCTAAAGGCTTGACCATATCTATAGGATGATTTAGCCAATGAGTTCTCCTCCCCTTGCATCCTGTTCAATAGTGAAATCCGTATTCTTCCATGTGTCTATTTGACTGCTATTGTAGAAGGGGTTGTATGAAGTGGATACTGTCTGGCATATTGTACCAGTACTTCTCTGTCATCGGCATCAAAAAGAAATGTTTCCAGTCCTTATGGGGAAGAAAACCTAAATGTGACCTAAGCAGTGCTGTCTGCAAACAGAGAACCTGAAACAATAGCTCTCAGAGTGGGGTGAACATAAGGTGTGAATGACTCATCTCAGTCAGGTGTTAACTCTGAAGCTCAGTGATAACATAGATTCAATGTTGCCATTTAAACTGTAATTTCAGTACTGATTATGTTAGCAGAAGTATCCTGCTGCTCTGGGATTGTGAGTGGTGCTTGTGATTTTTTTGGAAAGAATTTAGGGAGAAATATGCCATCACAGTCTGACTCCTGCACTGCATACCTTGCGGCAAATTTTACTTGGTTTCACCATTCCAGTGGTGGCTGCTGAAGTCTGGCTGTAAAAGTGCTGAATGATTTCTTCTCTCTGTCTTCCAGCTGGTGGGCTTTGTCTATGCCTGTTACGTTGTCAGTGTTTTTACAGAAGAAGAGGACAGCTGTAAGTATTCATCAACAGATTCCTGGGCAACCGTTTTTGTAAAAAAACCACTCTCTCTCTTTCTCTCTCTCTCTCAAGGATGTTGTCTCGTGAGCTAGTGCTATAGGCCTTCAGCCAGTGAATGAAGGGGAGGAAGGTCAGGGGAAGTGAGGTGACATTTTCTTATCAATCTTTCCATCTCACCACATAAATGGCATCACTGCAACATCTGCCTGACAAGGACAAATTTACCGTGAGATCCTCTCCTCTGTCTTGAACTCCCATATCGTCTTCTCTGATTATTTTAGCACAAAGGTTTGGCTTTGTCCACTGATCATGTCTGGGTATTAGAGACAGAAACAGGGGAGCTGATTCTCCTTTTACACTGGTGTTGATTAGGAATAATGCCATTGAGATCAGTGGAGTATCAACAGTGTAAACTTGGTTGTAAGTGAATGGAGAATCAGGTCCAGTATGTTCAACTGAGCAGGAAGGCCATGCCCTGTGCACTTCATGATATAAGCTCAGGATAAAATAGAGGGCAAGAATATTGACAAATAACTGAACTGAGCATTTAACTTGCAAAACAGAGGTGGTCCTGTACTTGGACTGTAGAGAAGATGAATGAACTAATTCTCCTTATGCTTGATCTGCAATTCTCTTAGGTACTTAGAGTTCAATTTTACAGTGCCAAAGGAAAGCAGAGAGCCAAAGGAAAGCCACTTTGATTATAGGTCAGCTGGATTTACCCACCTACATGTAGCCTTTTCCTGCATTTCCAGAACTCCCATTGAACCACATGATTTTAGGCGCACAAAGATTGGGTCCATTGATTCTAAATAGCAATATAGGATGTTCTCTTTAGAAGTGTGTTTCTTTGGGTTAGATCCTCAGCTGGTGTGAGTCAGCATAGTTCTGTTCAAATCAATGGACTTACACCAATTTACTTCAACCGAGGAACTGACCCAAAGGCTTTATATAGCAGTGTTACTTCTTTGAGGCTTCTAGCCCTTCACATTAATGTGAGAAGCTTTATCCTATAAAGATTCGCTGCCAAGGATGTTTGCTGAAAAATAATGGGTTTGAATTAGATGTTAGAAGGTAAGTGAGAAAGTTTATTTCAAATGGGTTTAATGAGATATACTACTAGTCTGGCTTGTCCTCTCTATTTCTCTCTTGCTTCCTGTGTGGCTGTATCGACCACAGTGGCTTTACTGATTACTTGCTTAGAGCTAGCTAGCTGTTTAACAAAGGCCTGTATTATAAGTAATGAAAAAACAAGGTTTGCTCCATCATCTTTTCCCCTCTCTCACTAAGAATGTCATCTGTATGTTTTACCCAAAGGGCTTTAGATTCAATGTTACTTTAAATACTATTTTTAAAAACATGGTTTAAATACAATGGTTTCATCACCAGAAGCCATTACAAGTGGAATGAATTATTTAGAAACATACTGCTGTTAATTTCAGAATTTTTAAAATTCTGCTCCATCCCAGTTTCTCAGGCTCAGAGTTGAAATGCCAGCTTGAATAATTAACAATGACACACCATCAATATTTCACAGTCACAGCAGTAGATCTTTCCAGTGACCTGAACAAATTTGAACTGCGTTTTAATTTTCTCTTCCATTTGTAGTTTCTTTTAAATGTTCCTTTGATGTGCAGCATGAAGTAATTATGAGTGCTGAGACACATCAATCAGGAGGCCAGTGCTAACGTGATTTTCATGAGAAAAAACAGCAATGGGATCCACTAACCCTGGATTGTGGGCAAGAGTGTTTTAGATGTGCAATCTATGGATGGTATCACCAGTGAAGTACGATCAGGATTTTATAAAATGATTAGGATTTTGGGTGCCTCAGTTGTTAGATGCCAAACTTGAGAAAACTTATTTTCAGGGAGCAGGTGATAGGTATTTTCAGAAAGACAGGCCTCTTTAATATCTCTGGTGTTGGATACACAAAAACGGAGGCAACCAAAACTTTAGAAAAATCACTTTTGAAAATCTTGGCCAATTTTTATTTTTGAAGTTATCAGGGAACATTTTGAAAAGCACCTAACTGACTTGAGTGCCTACATCTTATTTTTCAAAAGTGACTTAGGCAGGTAGAGGCCAGTTTTTTAAAGGTATTTTGAAATCAGTGAGAGTTAGGCATCTGAATTCCTTTAAAATCTGGCCCTGGGAACCTACGTATCATTGAAAGTCATTGGGATTAGGGTCCTATGTCGCTTATGTGTTTTTGAAAATGTTACCTGTGTTCTAGTCATTCCAATGTCACAACATCAGTGTCCTGCTGTCTGTCAGAACAAAGATTTGGGTGGCTGCTGAGGAGTTCAATTTCTAAATATTTTTAAACATTTTTGTAATGTTTTTCATGCTTCTCTTTCTATTTTAGGTTGTGTGTTGACAAAATATTTAATAAAATTACCAACAACCTTAAAAATATGTAACTGAAGCTTAAAAGAACAGTGCCACCTTCAGGAAAGAAAAATGGAATGGTTATATGGTTAATGAGACTATCCAGAGTTATATTTTTAAAAAATATGTTTGGAAGGGATATAAACTTTCTTACTTCAGGGCGTAAACCACATTCTAACTGATGGGATTTAAGAAGAAACTTTCCCTATGGAGAGAATATTCCATAACTTCCTATACTACTTGGTATTATAGTCGCTGTAGGAGATCAGATACTTGGACTGGGTGGAGCATATCTGATCCAGTCTGGCATTCTCTATGAGAATTTTCCTTAAGTTGAACATCTACAAAATGTTCTAGGTAGAATTGTCAAAGGAGCCCAAGAGAGTTAGATACCCAAGCCCCACTGAAATTTAACTCCCATATTTTCCTTTGAAAATCCCAACCTTAATCTTTAAATATATTGTTGGAGCCACATAGTCTAAAAAGATGATTAATTTTAGAAGAACCCTGAGAAATTTTCCCAGTCAGGTCATCTGGAAAACTCTGATAATGGGCAGCAGGGAAATTGTGTCGTAAAAAGTCCTTTGACCAGTTCCATTGTCATTATTTGAGCATTGGGAAAAGGAAGCATTTTAAATATTTGTATGGATTTAAAAGAAATCAAATTGAAGAAATCTGAAAACCATCAAGTTCGTGGGCACTAGGGTGGTTTATAATAAACCAGTTGCTGCTGTCACTGTCTTGTTTTCCTACAAGCAAGCAAATCGCCCGTGGGGAGACAACCTTCAGAGATATTGCTTGCTACCTGCTTTCATGCAGACATCCACTCCCTTATCATCGCTCAGAGTCTTTCTGTTAGCACATTTCTGAAAGGCCACGGTCTGCTTTGTCCACTCATGGCTGATGCGCTGTGACACAACGTGATGATGATTTGAAGTGGGGAGGGGTGGCTTAGGTGTTCCCCACCCCCATGTTTGAAAATTCTGCAGTAGCTGGAGTTCACACACTGAACAGTTTCCTTTCCCAAGAGGTCTAGGTTGAGTGGTCTTTATAGCCAGTCTGTATTAGGTCCCATGTACATAGATAAGTGCCAATCGAAGGGCTGTTGGTAATCATCTTTCTGTTCTTTGCACCATTTTCTGTTAAGTCATGCCATGCACCAGCTTTCCTGTCGTCATCCCTGCCATATGTTTTTTTTATTTATTTATTATTATTTGGGTTTTGATTTCTTTCAGTTGATTTCATTGGTGGATTTGATCCATTTCCTCTCTACCATGTCAATGAAAAACCCACCAACCTTTTGTGCAAGCAGACGTACCTGTAAGTATTGGCTACCGTGCTAAGAAGCATGTGGTGCCTCTCAGCTCAGTGGCTCAAGGTTGCTCCGTTGACTCTCTAATAGGCGGATTTCTCTAGCAGGTGTTCCCTTGTCAGGGTTTGACACTTGACAGGGGCAGATCACTGGGAGGGGTGAAGTCAATTCCTTTCAACCTCAGGGTGTGGTTGGGCTCAAGCTGTGAATGCTAGTGCGGCCATCCTTGGTTTCTAACATGGCATCATTACGGCCTCTCACGATGGAGTAAATTCTAGTCCCCGGTGCTAAGATTCGGTAAGAGAGCCTTGTGCAAGGTAACTGTATGCATGCTGGGGAAGGGTGGCAGAGAATCCTCCCCTCCCTTGCCCAGCTATTAAAACTACATCGCAGCTCTGCGCCCAGCCAATCATAACACAGAGTTTTAGTCCATTACATCTGTGCAGTTCCAGTCGATGCCTTTGCCAGTGCCCCTCCCACAAGCCCTCTGCTCTCCCATGGAGTGATCACCTAAAAACTTGGCTCCATGACATGCAGAGGCTGGCATGGTCTCCCTGTATAGATTCTCCGCTTCTCAGCCACCCTGTGCAGTGGAAAGTGGGCATTTCCCCCATGTTTGGGTCTTTTATGGTTTACATGCAGGATCATACAGGTTTGGCTTTATGAGTTCATTTTGCTGGAATTCTGTTTCCCACGGAAACAGTGGTTTATACAGACAGTCCTTGTAGTAGAGCTCAGGTGAAAGGAAGTCACTTCACAACCGTTCCCCTCCTACCATATATCCCAGGGCCGGCTCCAGGTTTTTTGCTGCCCTAAGCAAAAAAAAAAAAAAAAAAGTTGGAATGCTGCTGCCGAAGCAAAAAAAAAAAAAAAAAAACGGCGTGCCACCCCCAAAGGGCCAAAATGCCGCCCCTTGAAAAGTGCCACCCCAAGCACATGCTTGGAACGCTGGTGCCTAGAGCCGGCCCTGATAGATCCGTCACTGAATTCTAACTCCTGCCCTCTGATAATCCCCATTTTGTTATTCATTGCACAAGAGCTATTGTGCGGTCCACTTGAGAGCTGCTTCTTAATTAGATACTTACATTTAAAGGCTAGTATTATCTGTGCTTAGCAGCTATAGACATTGAATTTCTGTTACTCTCGGCACGGAATCTTCAGGAGAGCACCTCAGTGTGTGGACTCTCTTAAGGGAGGATGATTTTAAGTCTGATGCTATAGCAGAATTCTCCCAAAAAGCAAAAGGTGGGGGAGAGGTGGGGCTGGAAGGAGGAAATTGACCTTAAAATAGATCTGGGCTAATGCTCCCAAAATGCATATGCACAGGCACACTCAAACGCACTATGTCACTGCAGGCGAACAGGTGAGTTTTGAAAAGAAGTTCAGTTTCTCATAACTGATGGGTTTAGTGGCCTTATTAGGAGGGACGGGGCTGGAGATTAAATATCGATTTTTCCCTCTCACTGTGTCATTGTGGGATGGGATTTTCCTGCTTCTGTGGAAGCTGCAGGGTTCCTGGGCAGCTCCTTGATTTACTGACCTGGTGCAGTGGAGAAAAAAAACACTTTTGCAAAAAAAAAAAAAAAAAAAAAAAAAAGAGATTAGGTTGCTTTTCTCTTAAAAATAGTTGTATGTTATGTGGATATAAGACTTCACTTATCAGTGTCAGCTTCTTTCACAAGCTGGAGCAGCATGGAGAGTGTCAGTGTAAGTTTCCTTACAAAACCCCAGTCTTCATTCAATTTCCAATCCATGATCCTCCTGCTGAGACTGTACCCGGTGGTACTGTACTGTTTAATTTGGGGTGTGCAGTTAGCTACCAAGCACTGGATAGACAGCACCCATATATTTCACAATAGCCACCAGCTTGTAATGACTTTTGCTTACTACCAGTCTGGGCTCTTACCCCTCCTCCACACACACCTAGCAGGAGGAGGAGCAGAAGGAGCTGGACACAAAGGCCTGGTCTACACTACGACTTTAATTCGGATTTAGCTGCGTTAATCCGAATTAACCCTTCACCCGTCCACACTACAGAGCCAGTTAATTCGAATTAAAGGGCACTTAAAATCGATTTCTGTACTCCACCTCGACGAGCGGAGTAGCGCCAAAATCGATTTTGTTAATTCGAATTAGGGTTAGTGTGGCCGCACACCACCGAATTAATGTGGTTAAATTAATGGGGTAGTGTGGCTGCACACCACCGAATTAATGTGGTTAAAAACCGAATTAATGTGCTTAGTGTGGCTGCGCACAATCGAATTTATACAACCTGTTTCCCAAATTCGAATTATCTAAATTCGGATTAATCCCGTAGTGTAGACATACCCAAAGAAGGAACAATTTCTATATATTGATGCCAGAGCATCCTGTAATCTGGGAGCAATAGGATCCCAGGCCTCGTTATTGGGTTCTTTTCCGGGGAGAGCCATATCTTTATAATAGTTCTGTAATGTACCTGTCCTTTTCCCGATGGGCTCACATACCATTCTATCCTCCCAATGCTCCCTTTCTCGGAGCCTGTTTTCTGTTGTCTCCTCTCTCTTCCCCACCTCCTTGAATATGCTTCTGAATTCTCAGACTCTTAAGGCCAGAAGGGACCATTAGATCATCTTACACAACACAGGCCAGAGAACCTCACCCACTGAATTCTGCATCAAGCCCGTAGTGTCTTTTTAAGCTATAGCGTGTCTTTTAGAAAAGGACCCCAAGCCTTGATTTAAAAACTTCAACCGATGGAGAATCCATCATGACCCTAGGTAACTTGCTCCAATGATTAATTGCCCTCTTTGTTAAAAATGTGTCCCTCATTTCTAGTCTGAATTGGTCTAGCTTCAGCTTCCAATCATTGGATTTCATTATGTCTTCGCTATGTTAAAGAGCCACCTACTATACAATCTCTTCCCCACGTAGATACCCGCAGACCTTGATCAAGTCCCCTTTTAACCTTCTCTTGGATAAAATAAATAGATTGAGCTGCTTTGAATTGTGATTGTAGGCTTCCAATTAGCAGAGAACACTCTTACAAACAACCACTAGCTGTTTGTTAGTTCTCTGCTTAAAAACCCCACTGGCATGCTGCATTGTTGCTTACAATTGCAATATTTAAATATGTTTAGTTAGCACCCCTTTGCCACACATACACAGCAACAAGTCTTTATAAATACATGCAGGTTACAATTATTTCTATTTCAATCTGTACTGGCCGTAAGGATTATTTTGGGGGGTGTTTTTTATTAAACTGCTTTTGAATGCAACAGAGTCAACAGAGTGTGGGGAAAAAATTGTAAAGGTTAGTTGCCCTTAATCAATCTAATTGCTGCTTGCCCATCAAAGGCCTGCACTAATTGTTAACTTTAATACTAATATTTTAAGGAATGTGGATACAAAGTAAGTTAGGACTGGAGGGTGTTCAGTGCATGAGCATCTGGGTCAAAATATTAAAGAGCAGGATAACAATGGAGTTATTGAAAACTAAAAGCAGCCCTCTCCCCACGCTGAGTCAGGGAGCATTCCCAGCCTAATAAGTTTTCATGAATGGGGGATAGAAGGCCCAACCGTTTTATCCTGCATTAGCTATGCTGAAATTCAGGCCATGTCTCTTTGCGACGCTGTCTTCTTTGGGGCTTGTGTGGAGAGGCTGCTCCACACTGGGTGTCAGCTCAGGGCCATTTTACAGTACTTAAAACTACTACTCAACAAGGTCTGTAACCTGAAACACTTCTTGCCATGTGGAGCATGCAGAGTGCTCTTGTGATGATGTTGAGCAAGCGTCTATGACTAACGCTAATGCACACTTAATACCATTAAGAACTCAAGTAGCAATGCTGCCCTCTCAGACACGTGGAGCTTTAGACCCATCATGACCCATTGCCATCACTTCAAACCTGTTGTGTCAGAGCCAGTCCATTTTTGTTTGTTCGAGAGAGACCATCCTTATCCTTTGAGTTTGCGAAAAGATCTCGAAGTGGAACTGTGCTTGAGCACCTCATTTTCCATCAAAACTGTCTCCAACTTATTTCACATCATTTTGATGCTAGAAACTGCTCCCACAGGGGCCTGGAACTGGCCCTGGGTTTCCACAAGAGGTTCATAAGTGCTGGAGAACCTATCTACAAACCTGGTCTGGTTCTGTTACAACTGCACATTTCCACCAGCTTTTGGGTTTCAATTGTGAGCATCTAGCCCAGTTTTACTGGCAGTTACTGCAGCATAAAAAAAATAAATACATTATGTTTCTATATTTATCAGCTGTTTTGTTGCTAAACGTTACCGTCTTCATATCGAACACAGTGGAGCAGTCCCTGCTATGTAAGTGTGGCTGTTAGGCAGCAGCTGGTTGCCTGTGAGTGAGGCAGCCTGTCCTTTCACAGCTGGAGGGACATCTCCGGGTCACCACTCTCCTTAATGCTTTCTAACCAATCCCACTGTGCTTCAGCCAGTTCTCGAATATTGAGCATGGCCACACGGACACCCAGGTGCAGCATTTGAGGACTGGCTAATGGGAATAGAACCCGTGACATGCAGGTGTACTCCCTGAGTTAAGGCAGCACTGTACTAGGTCACCTAGTACCTGATAGACACATGAGCAGTTCTGCCTTATCACAGCTACACAAAAGAGGCAATCATCACAACCTCAGAGGCCATTTTATATTAGAGAAAGGCCCAAGGTACAAACTCAGATCCAGCTTTTAAAAAACCCCAAAATATATAAGTGCTGCCAGGAGTATTTGGATCCACCACTTTGGTTCAGGCCTATCTTTAGTTTAAGTGCATTGTGGAAGTAGATCTGGACACATCAGGTGAGCAGCTCTTAGCGCCCTTTACCATACTGGGATCCAAGGGGAGTGCAATCATCCTCAGCTCTGGTCTGAAGCATTCAAAAAATCAAGTTAGGAATTGTCTACTGATTTTTTAAAAAAAAATCATTATACCACAGCTGCTGGTTGTTGCCTCTAGAGTGAGTTTAGTGAATTGCAGGTTTCATCTGGCTTAATTATTGCATTTTCTACTATATATATATATATATATATACACATACATATATACACACACACACACACACACACACACATACATACACACACACAGGTTTTTTTTCCCCTTGCTGTACCACTGTAACCTTAACATTTCACAACTGTGGTGCATTTCACGACATTAAATTGTCAGGTGAGCTTGTAAGAGCCTAGCTCCAGAAAGAATAATACTAGAGTTTTCATGTTCCTCCAGCTTCGCTAGCAGAGCATGCCAAGTCCTAGGGCCAGATTTTCAAAAGTATTTAGGCACCTAAAGATGCACATAGCCATGGAGTGGGATTTTTAAAAGTGCTTAGGAGCCTAATGCCCCACACTAGGAGTTGGGCTTTTCAAAAGTACTTTGGCACCTATTAGGTGCCTCTACGTGTCTAAATCTCTCTTAAAATCTGGCCCCTAGTGGTGGAGATACATAGTTGATTTTCAAAGCTTGCAAGTTTCATAGATGGAGCATCCAGTGTGCATTCAACTGTCCTGCAGAACACATGTATATAGGGTGCACTACTGGAGGACAAAAGGTATTTTGCTCTTACTGATTCAATATTGTTTAAACCGTCTTATGCAGAAAATTTCACCTTTGCCTTCTGAGTTGATAGATTTCCCCCTCCCCTCCCCCCAGGCCTGCGTAAGTGAGGAAGATCCACAAGCTTGATAAACCTTTTGCACCCAGCAATCAAAGGCGCTGCAAGAAATGAAGCCGTCCTTGGTCTGGATCTGTAGCAGAGGAAACGCTAGGATAATGAAATCCATTCCACTTCAGTTTTTTTACACAATGAATGTACATTGATGAATGGCCTCTAGGTTTGTTTTCAGTTTGTGAGTGTCCTGATGAACCGTTAGTCCATGGCCTGGCCTTGCTGACCCATGGAGGGGACAGGCTTGGCTGAGATGATCAAGTCCAACAGGAACCCTTCAGGATCTCTTGAGCATCAGAGTTGAACAGCTGGGAACTTCTTCCTTCCACCATGGATCGATAAAGAATAAAGTCCTGCCAATCCCAGTGGTTCTGGCTTCAACAGTTTTGTAGTTTACTTTTTTTTTAAATGGACAAAAAGCCCCCAACCCAATCTCATCCCTCCTTACCTCTGGGTGACAGGGAGGAGGCTATTAGCATTTACTGAGAATTCTCCACTCCCTTATAACCTAAGGATTTGTTCACGTGGGAAGTGTGGCCTGATTTCAGCCACCAGGGCAGCTATGTTGGTGAAAAAGTCCTAATTGTAGACAGGCAAAGCCCTGATTTGCTCCTGGTACAACTTAGCCCAATTTCAAGGCTGGGTGAGCCACACCAGTGCACACTGTAGCTTACAGCAACTTTGTCTGTGTACACTAAACTTACACTGCTGCTCCTGCTGTAGACAGAGGCTAAGGCCAAATTCTTGATGCATTAGAGACCTCTTGTACAGACCCACAAGGCAGTCAAATTTACTCCAGAAGTGGCCTGAGCCATGTGGGAATTTGTGGAGAAGAATTTTATTTTAAGGGGGTGGGGGGGGGGAAATAGAGGGGATACACATCACTGTAATTAAATTGCATTGTTGGCCACAGTAATTAAAAAAATACAATAACCACCTACTGGAAAAGGTTTTTTGTTTGTTTTTTTAAAGCATTTGCCCCTCCTAACCATGTAAGGATCAAGGCCTGAGAAGAAATCCTGCTGTGGAGCAATGTAGTCATCTACTACCGTGATCACCACCTGAGCCATCAACTTGTCTCACTAGAATGACCTGAGTGCAATTATATTGCTCATTATTTTAGATCAGTTCAGCAAGACAATCTGCTTTTTTGTACAAAGAGGAAACATGAGTTTTAAGAGTCTTTAAACACATGAAGCCTGAAGCCACATTTGGCATGAGGGAGAGTTCCTTGTTTCTATTTCACTGAATTAGAACGTTCCTTGTTAATGTCCAAGGAAGAAGATATGTAGAGTTAGGGTGGACCTTCTTCCCCTCCCACAAAGCAAGTATGCTGCAGGAATAGGAGGATGAATGCTAACAGGAAGTACAGTGAGTCTCTGCTAATCCCCACCTAGGGTGTGTCTACACTGCAGCTGGAAGCCAACTTCCCATGCCAGGTAGACAGACTTGGGTTGCAACACTAAACGTAGCAATGTGGATGTTGTGGCTCAGGGTCTTCAGCCCACCCAATGCCCTACATCTGAGATCGAGGGGCTAGGCTGAGTATCTGACAGAGCTGGAATGCCCACACTGCTATTTTTCACACTACAGCTTGAGCCCTAGTGGGGTGAGTCCCTCTGCCTGGGCCAGGAGGCTCCTTCCCAGCTGCAGTATAGACCGAACCTTAGCTATCCATTGGAATTTAAAGACTAGACTAGACTGAGTAGGTGCCACCTTTTAAGTCCATGGCAATAGTGTCCCTGGAATTAAGGATAGCCTGGAGGACCTTCCTCATCCCACTCCGTGCAAGATCAGGTTCTACGACAAAGGGAGGTGTTGTGCCCAGAGTGCTAAATGGGGCAGATGCTCCTGAAATAGTCCCTAGTAGCTTGTCCTGATCTTTATTTTACAACTTATAACCTCCTTTTCCCTCCATTGATTTCCATCATTAGCAAGGGCACAAAATCACTTCCAGTTTCTGGTGCACTAATTCCATTCATTGTATGCCCGTGCAATACTCTATCTTGCTAACATGGGAAACTACATTTCGTTCACGTCTGTTGCGTTATAGGAATGAAGAGCAATTGAAGGTTTCAAGCCTCTGGCTCCTTTTATAGTTAGGTTAATGGTGCCCTCTGCTGGCTAAAAGCATAATTTAACAGACTAAAATCCACACTAGTCTCTTGCATGGCATTGTAAAGGGACATATACTGGTGTGAACAATGTGTGAACCTGGGCAGCCTTTCACAGGTGAAAGAAATGGCCTACACTGGATTAACTTTACAAGAAGATTTCTTTCAGGATCTCAGTTGATATCCTAATTATATCCATCATCAACACTGTGATCCTCCTGCTAATAATACAATAAAGTGAGCCAAGTTCTGAATTGAAGCTGGTTCTTACTCTTGAACAGCCTTTTAAGTCAGTTTCGAGATTTAAAATATTCCTTTTCAGATTAATACAACTATTTAAACGAGGCACAACCCCCAGATTAGTTAGCAATGCATATTAGAGCCATTGTGGGTTAGTAATGGATGCAAACAGCCTTGTAAGTACAAAAATTCACTTCTATTCTATGGTAGTGCTGAAAATTATGAACACCCCACTCATCTCCACTGATTAGCTTCCACGGAAAGATTTTAGTAGTTCAAATATCAATTCCTCTTGCCTCTGCATATTATGTGGAATAATCTCCCCTGCCTCTGCAGGAGGTGGTGTGATGGAGCATGTCCTCCATCTGGGCTCTGGGAAGACTCCAGCCAGCTTAACTGGGGTCACCTAGATATAGCCAAGGCATGCAGTCCTGTTAGGTGTGTAGGCGCATGGAACCAGACAAAGGCTGTAAGCAACTGCATCTTCTCCCCAGTCAATCCTAAGTCTCAGCTGATATGCATAAAAGAAAGACAAAGGCTTGACTCAAGGGATACAAAAAAGAGTGTGGTCCTGCTTACATCTTAGAAGAGGCAGGATGTTTTGTTGGAGTCTGGTTCATGCCCCAAACAGGGGGAAGAGCTCTGTTTACTCTGAAAGGTAGCTAGGGACACCATTCCATTCCCCCACAACAATCTGGTACTGGAGGATATGGGCTAGCAGACTAAGTAACCCTACAATCTGATGCAGTAGGCAAGCCCTCGGATCCCAACCTTGATGGAATGTTGTACTAAAGCGTTTTTATAGGCCAGACTACACGAGAGACCAGTCTAAAAAGGTAACACAAGATGCTTTTATTCCAAAATGTGAAGTATAAATCTACAGACTTAGCAAATCATTTTTTCAAACCCATCAATAAGTTACTCTGCAGGCAAACTTTCCTTTATCTGCTCCAAGATCTAACAATTTCTTAAAAATAAAATCACAATTCCAGACAAGAATCATCAGATTTAAACTAAAAGAAGTTACCACTCATCCTGTAAATGGAAAAATTTAGGACTGAACTTTTCCATGGTCATCTTCCAGCAAAGGGATGGTTCCTATCAGGCATGGAAGAAGCTCTGCAGGACACTTCTGGGAGGTTGTTCAGTAACCCAGACTGCTAGTAATAGACTAGGAACATCATTTCTAGTGAGATATCCTCATGGAGCACCTTCTGTGTTGGAAAAGGGGCTGCCATCAGTGGAAGTCAGAGACTGGAGATTCTGCAAAGACAGAAGGAGTTTTCACAGTATTCAAGTTCTGTGAGGAACGCCTCATTTACACAATTTAACTTCTCTAGTCCTTTCCCTTCCTCCGTGCAGTTAATGAAGGACCTGTTTGTAATAGAACGTTGCTTCTTCAGTGGAGTCCTGAGCTTATTTAGGACATCACTGCTGCTAGATACGTCTCTAAGAGACAAGTTATATGACAAATCAAGGTCTGAACAAAGATTAGATTCTTTGTAGCTTTTCCTTCAATGTAGGATTTGTGCCAGAACACCGTTTCTAGCCAGCTTTCCAATCCCCAAACACAGCTACTCAGTGAAAACACGCAAGGCCTCAGATTGTTGAGGAAATCCAGTGCTCTTCTCACAAAAGCAGGGATTCCCATCCTTGTTAACAGTGATGAAGCAGGAGAATTTCCCCTTCCAAAAAAACAAAAGCCTTCCAAGTTTAGAGGAGACAGACACTCTCCTCCACCCCCTTTTGGAGCTCAGGTTCTCCTGCAAAATCAGAGGGCTACAGCTCAGTGGCAAGTCTTGAAGGAAGTGGTTGTTAGCTGGAGCACAAAGTAGATGTCTAAATTCAGACCATCTACCCTGTTAGAGAAAATAACTACATTGCTTTTACAAAGCACAAGCAAGACCCTTCCAATCCATCTGAACTATACACAAGGCGTTTGAACAAAATGTTTCTATAAAACCCCCCCAGTACCCCCCCACCCATGTTCCCCCTTACTCACCCCATGGTTCAGGACATGAAAGTCCTCACACTTCCCCTGATGACCGCTCTGCAGATGGGACATCGTCTCAGGCTGGGGGCACATTCCGCACACACCACCAAGTGGCCACAAGGAACGAAGACAATGGACACATCTTTGTCCATGCACACTTTGCACATCCTCTCCTCCTGCAACCGTCGCAGCTGCTCCTCCGTACTCAGTGGAGGCTCTGCTGAAAGAGACATACCGAAGTTTTATTACAGAGCAGTGTTACCTGAAATTTTTGAAAGGATCTTTCTGTTCCATAGTTCAAGAGCTGGATTTAGGGCCATAGTTTTCCCTCCTTGTTTTGTTCAAGATTGTGACCATGACAATGGCCAGGACAAACCCCTGCTATTCCAGTCCTGGGCCCCTCAGAGTTTGTCCACACGTGGTGGGTTTGAGATTTGAACAGTGGGGAAGAGAGGATACAGTTGGTGAACTGTGATGTATGGGGAATCCATGGTAACTCTTTTGGGTGTATTAATCTTGCCTAACACAATAGACCCTGAATGGGGCCTGGAGGTGCTACCACATTCTGAATAAGAGGAAATTATTTTGCAATTTAACTGTTACATGGGAGGTAATGAGCCTTGGTATTTCCTGCTGTAGAGATGGTTGTGGTCCAGCCCAGGCAGATTTTATTACCTCACCTGATTCTTTTGAGCACTCAGCCTGTGCGTCTCGTCTCTGTCCTGGCAAACCTGTCTCCCTCTCCGTACGCTCTATAGAAATCAGAAGGAATGAAGATGGCATTAATGCTCCCATGCTTAAAAAAATATATAAAAAAAACCAAGAAAAAACCACACACACACACACACACACACACACACAGAGTGGTGTCCTTCGCTGGTATTTCAGTGATGTCAGTTCAAGTGTGCTGTGTGGCTAAATGAAAATGGTTCTCTTTAGGAGGCGGCTAACCCTGCACGCTCAGCCTGGAATAGGACAGCAAAGCTGGGTTCTCGGATTCTCATAGCAATGCCAAGACTTGTTGATGAACTATAAATTAGATAATCCAACTCCGATGAGTCCCCCCCCCCCAAACAAGTGCACACAAAATTCTGATTGGGGGGGGGGGGGTTCTAAACAGAAAGATTTGTATTTTATAAAAAGGCTATTTTTGGTCAGAAAGATTGCAGCCAGCATTGTAGCACGTTAGAGATAGAAAGGAGTGATGTAGAGCAGCATTTGTTCTTTCCTATGTAGAACTGCAGTTATAGGGTGGAGGTACTAACCCTAGAAATCTTCCTTTAACAATTGCCTGTGTCCTCACAGTTTAAGCGATAAGTCATGCTATTAGCACTTTTCTACCCCCCCCCCTCAACTGCGCCTCGAATCAGACAGATGGAATGGCCCTCTTGAATCATCCAGTTTAAATAGCAGGCACAAAAGGAATCCATTTCTGGATTTGCTGCAACGTCAGCACTGGGTGTACGCCTAAATCTTAATGTAGTACCACAGCTTTTAAAGCAAGACGTAATAGAGAAATATTGAAAAGCAGCGAGACTCCAGGTTGCTGGGAGACTGCTAATGTAACAAATGTTCCAATAACTAGGCACTCTGCAGACCCTTCTACAACTGAACCACTTTCCTCAGTATCACAGGGCTAAGAAGCTAAAGAAGTATTATTACATTTCATTCTAGTCTAGGAAGAGACAGTGTAGACCCAAGAGATAGCGTCACTGAAGTGCTAAAACTTCAGCGACCATCAGAGGAGGTGGGATGTGATTAGATTGATCAGTGAGGTTTCAGAGGCTAAACGGCCGTACCTCTTTCTTCTGCACTGCTGCTCTCTTCCCCATCTACCTGAAGCAGATCCAAGACCAGTTCGGACACAGATAAGTAGCAGGTGCCAGTCAGCAGGTGTCTACTCTGGACCAAGCTCATCACCAAGCTGTGGTCAAAGCCCATCAGCAGGACATTCTGCACTATGGAAGACTGATCCAGAGGAGATGACAATTCCCGATTCCCCACAGAATCTGTAAAGCACAGGGAGGAGACACTTTACAAAAGAGGGGGAGCTTAACCGGCTACAAAGTAGCCAACTCCATACGTGGCAGGATATGGCCAGGGACTCTAATCGAACGGAGTTCTCTTTCTCAGTGTCGAATATTCTAACTATCCAACGGCCAATTTTGTATGATAGCGTTAGATAGGCAAGATGTAGTTCCACATTTCATGAGGCCATTTATGAACTTTAAACTAATCCCATAGGTCATGCCATATTCCATCATAGTAACAGATTTAAAACAAATATTGGTCTATGGCCATTAGAATGCTACACTCTGTATATCGAATACCTCATTCCTTCTCCCATCCAGTACTGCAGGACTCAAACGACCCTGGAATAAAGGGTGAAATCCTGACCCTGCTGAAGTCAATGGGAGAATTGCAGTTAACTTCAGTGAGGTCAGGATTTTACCCTAAGCATCTGAGGTGCTAAGAGGCAGAACTTTCACCCAAAGTTCCATTAAACAGAACTTAAAGAAAAAGCATAGAAGGGATATCAACCTGCATGCTTCACAACATGCACCAACGGACAGTGGTAAGGAACAAAAAGCAGTCCCGCCCCCCTCCCCGGATTGCCCAGTTCAAGTAGGTTCTTACAGCTTCTTCTAAAGCAGCTGGTATAGTTCAGTGTCAGAGAAAGAAAACTGCACTAGCGGCACCAGCTCTGGCAAGACAGTCGCTATGTTTCAGACAGTTATTCTTTTTGCACTACTCATGCCATTAAGTAAGAGCTCTGGTTTCACTGGCGTTTTTAAAAAAAAAAATTGCCCCTTTTAATCACAGTTTTCACGTCCCAAAACAGAGGACTCAGAACTAAAAGGCCGGGGGGAGGGGGAATGCAACCATAAATCTCTCCCCTCTGATCCAATCCGTCCCATTCAAGGAAAGGCCTTTCCATGAGAATCTGAAATAAAATACCTAAGTAAGTGATCCCATCCCAAAGTGTAGGCTCTTCAAAGGTCCTCCTTATAGGACAGGCAGATTAGATGGCTGAACACTTCTCCAACTCAGTGAGGGAACCTTCTATTAAGATATATGAAAACCAGACTGCAGCTACTTAACAGTTGGCTTCAGTTTCTCAGCTATATTCTACCCCAAAATACATGCAGACAATTGTGAATGAAGTTATGTCCCCAAGCTCCTTTTGTTCTCAGTTAACTAATTTGAACCCTAAAGCATTCCCTTAGACTTCAAACCCATTGACTACTCCTGGGGGGAATTCTGCGCCACTGCAGGTGTGAAGCATTCATGTCCTCCACAGATTTCTTTGTTTCCCTGCAGGAAAATGACTCTCACGGGGAAGCAAAGGAAAGCTGCAAGAGCAGTCACACTCCACTCCCTAGCAGTGCAGGTACATAGTTTCAGGCACCTGGAGCAGCCAGCAGAGAGGTAAATCACCACAGAGCTGGGGACATCCCAACCAGTGGCCCTGTTCCTGAGCCAGGATCAGCTGCTAGTCCCAGCTGGGCTGGAGGCAGGAGAAGATAGGATTTCCTCTTCCCTGCTAGGAGTTGTTGGGGCTGTGTCAGACCCACCCCCAGAAACCTCCCCCAGCTGCAGGAAGCTCAGCATCCTCCCCTGCTTCCTGTCCCCATTGCGGCTCAGCTGAGAGGGAAGGGGTCACTGTATGAGGAGCTGCTCCCCCATCCATCCAACCCCTGTGTATCCTCCCATACCCAGACACTGCTACCAAGCCTCACCTGGTACATACAGAACCCACTCGCCCTCCATACCCAAACCCCACCCCACTGAACCTCAACCCCTGCCTCCGGACCCCCACCCCTGCACCCAGACCCCATGCCTCTGGACCCCCACCCCTGCACCCAGACCATCCCCCACTGAGCTCCCTGCACTCAAACCCCCACCCTGATGCCCAACCCCCTGCACCACCCTGAGCCCCCACATCCAAACTCCCATGACACTGACCTCCAACTAGCTGCACCCAGATCCCCACCCCACCAAGCCCCACTCCCCCAGCACCCAGACCCCCCCCCCATGAGACCCCTCTGCTGAGCCCCAACAACCTTCACCTGGAAGCCCCTGCAGAGTCCCATTACCCCTGCACCTGGAATCCCCCCTCCCCAATGAGCCTTTGTGCATCCAGATACCCCCCACAACTAGAACCCCCACTGAGCTGCCTGCACCCAGATTTTCCCACACAGAACCCTCTTACCCCATACCTGGATCCCCCCACACTGAGCCCCTCCACACTTGGCTCCTGCCTGGTTGAGCTTGCCTGCCCCACACCTGGTGCACCTGGCACAGAAGAACAGGGCCCCCGGGCGTTTCTGGGGCAGGCCCAGGTGGTGTGCTGTGTCAGGGACGGGTGCAGCCTCACCGCTGAGTTTGTGTCCTAGGGATGGGGGCAGAGAGCTGCTGGGTGATCTCCCACCTTCATGCAGCCAGTGGTCTGTGCGCCCCACTGCCATGCTGGAGCCTCTGCATTTATTAACAAATAAAACGTTCAGATTTTTAAAATATTGCATGCAGAATTTTGAATGTTTTGGCGCAGAATGCCCTCAGGAGTAAAATTGACACACTCTGTTACAAAGAGTGGTTCACGTTAATTTTGTGCATGGTTAGAAGAGATTATTGAAATTGTTCCAATCACTGAGGAGTTACTTTAGTCCCAGATGTTTTCTGAATCTGTAAGAAGTTACTTTCTGAAGTTTGGCAATACCTGTATACGCCATTTACCTGCCTGGAGGGCATGGAATGTTGAGGATTCTAACTTTCCCGGAAGAGGTGCAGTTCTGGCCCCTCCTCCTTCCTAAATACATAAGGGCATGTTCCCCATGACCTACCTACTGTAACACTTCCAATGCATGTCCATTTGAAGGAGTATTTTACTCCGAGATGAAGGTCACCAGCAAATCCAGTAGCAAGCATGCACATAATACTTCTACCAAGAAAAGGAGCTGAACTTGCCATAATTGGTGTTGTCCTAGTCATGAAGAGTTAACCTTATTTTGCACTTAAGAGATCTAGGAACCACAATAGAGCAGTCAGCTCCCTTCAGAACACAGTTCAAGGCACTTGTTTCATATCTATCCTAGCCAAAAACCTCCAGTTTCATGCCAAGTCTTCACAGTCCTTGGAAAGAGCACACACAAAAGGGTAGGCCAGAATAAAAATCACCAGTGCTGCATTAGCATGCTCCTGGAATTTCTTCTGCAAGGATCTCAACATTTGTTTAAAACAAAACAGACCGTTACTACTCCGTACCACAGTGGTGGTCATTCCATAGCCCGCGATAGGTTGAGGAGGAAGCTGTGTCTCCACAACAAGCCAGGACTGCAATTCCCCTTCCCGTGTACATATACTCGCGATAGCTCAATGAAAGCTAGTGCAAATATAAGTGATAGTACACCTGCAGGAGCCTGGGCAGCAGCAACAGAGGAACAACGGAGTGGTGCTAAGTGTGCACCCACCTGTTTCAGATGGGATTGTACTCAGCATGTCTCATCCATGCCTCTGCTGCCCTAATGACAGTGGCTATACTACTATTTGCTCACACTAGTTCTCACTGAGCTAGTGAAACTATGTGCACACGAGCAGGGCAATCCCCCTCCTAGCTCGGAGATGTAGATCATTTGAAGATACATGGTGAAACTGGAAAGATCTTATTCTATATCACTTAGCAGTCCCTTGGCAGACACCTCAGACAACCCCAGCAGAGGCTTTGGAACAGCCTGAATTTGTTCACTTTTCCTTCCTAAGTGTGAGCTTTTGAAATGCTTCTGGGTTGGCCTTAGCCACCACCTGCCACCATTTTTCTCTCTGCAGAGATTCAGAGTGTTACAAAGACAGACCCGCAGAAAATCCTGTCTGCTTAGTGCACCCATGGCAAAGTTCATAGGACTGAGGCAAGCAGGGGAAAATTCTCTCAGAAAGATAAGATGGGCGCCAAGAAGAAACTGTTTTCCTAGCCTAGTCTCATGTTTACATGCTGCTTCCACAAGGCTGCCACCACTCCCCAAGCCTGTAAAGGGTAGCTTTCTTCCCTTACTCCTCAAACTTAGAATGCAGTGGCTTTTGTATCCCCAACTTCCAAAGGTCTCTGTGTTGAAGATCTAGCCCCCCCAACCACCATTTCCAGAAACAACTGGTTTTAAACTCTCCTCCATATCAACCTCAAAAAGGCACCCAAGAACCACTCGCAAGCTCTTCTACTGGCAGATTTACTTTTAAAATACCTTCATTGTGAGTTCTGAGGACACAGGCAATATTATCACTAGCAATGGAGGAACCTACAGAAATTGAGTTGAGCACCCAAGATTCTGAATGCTAACCATGTGTCTTGTACTGCAAAATTGGTCGCTCAAGAAACTAGACTTAACTGATTTTAGTTCACTGGCCATTCTGAGAAGTTAAAAAAAAAATAATTTGGGATGAGATGAAACATTTTTTAGGAAACAAAATTTAATCAGTTTAAATAATTGGAAAGTCGTTTGAATAAAAAAAATTGAAACTCAATTTAATAGCGTCAAAATGAAGTGTTCTGATTTTTTCAAAAGTTGAGGGCTTCCCACGCCCCAACCAAGACAATTTGGTAAATTCAACACAAGTTTGCTAAATGTTTTCACCAACCTGAATCTGCATTTTTTGGCAAAAAAAAGGTTTTGGCTGAAAAGTAACATCCAGCTTTAGCAGGCACTTCCAACAGCAGAGCTCACCTGGGTTTCAGGTCCCAGAGGAAGTATCTTAGTAATAATTCTGGAAGCTATTTCACATCAAAATGCAAACCTCTCAGAAAGGGATTCTGCCTGCAAACTCTAGAATATGTGGAAGCCAGAGCAATAGATCTGCAGCACTTTCATCAAAAAGGCAAGACAATATGCATTTCCACACAAACCTTGGGGTACAGGGGGATCTTGTTCAGCCCGTTGCCAGGAGCCTCCCTGAAAACATCACAAGACACAAAACAGTCACAGGAGGGAAGTGTCTCCTCAAACCTTTCCCCCCTCCACTGCACAAAACACCCATTTAAAAAACTCACTGGAGCGTTGAAGTCAGAGTCCTGAACACTGCTAACAAAGTCTCTGCCCCTTGACTGCAGCAAAAACTCACACCTGTGGAGAAAAAGGCAAATACCCAGTGAAGGACAGCAGACCTTGTCTGAAATTCAACATCATGAGGGTGGTACTAAACTTCCTAATGAAACAGGGTGTAGCAACATCTTTATGTACAAAGCGCAAATGTCATTCTTGCCACAGTGGACAGGCCCTTCCTGCTGTAAAAAAATCTTCCTGGTCAAGCAGAAAGACTGGTGGTTTGAGGCTCCTGATCTCCCCAGAACAGGTCAGACTTCATTTTAGGGCTGTGAGATTGGCTTTTGCAATTGAGCCTTTCAGACAGACTGGATCACGGGGAAAACGGGTTTGTGGCCTCACCTGTAAGAGCCACCACACCCGGACTAGGTGTATGACATCCTGCCATTTACACATGAAGGCCAATACAAGTGGAATAGAAGGGCTGCTCTGATGCCAGTAAGAGACAAGGGCAGTGTTAAAGTTACCATGAAGCAGTGGTAATAGAGATTGACCCACAGATCACTGTCCATAAACTCTATAGACGTTGGGGTCTGAACTCCACAGCTCAGGCGGAGTTCTAGTGTGTGATTTTGATTGAAAAGCATTAGACTTGTAGACGCATGTCTTGTAGATGCATGTCATGTAGATTTGTACAATGCCTAACCCAACAGCTCTCCACTTGGTTATGGCCTTGAGGGGCTACAATGATAGACGTGTACAATGATTATCATCACCACCACCTGAATGAGGGAGAGAAAAGATTGCAAACAGTAACAATGCAGCTTATTAGGATGGGAGCTTCCGGGGTAGTTCTCAGGAACTACCAAGAGACTGACCTCACTAAAATTCCTGCTTTGACCACAAGCTGTTCCAGGATATATAGCTTTTATGATGCAAATTGGACATAAGCCACCAGATTCATTTCACGTAGGCTTATCAGCTAGCAGCACTATTTGTTCACTATTGAGCTGGTTGGATTTGAACTGATAACAGAGATAGATGGCTCTACATACTAATAATCCAGTTAAATCTCACCTGGGGCATGAGGTTTGACTGTGGAGCAAGGTCCATTCAGTATAAAGCTGACTAATGTGTAGTTCAGCCCCAACAAGCATTAGTATACCATGAATTACCTTGGAAACCATTTGGCATGTTCCCTCCAGGGGTCATCTCCAAGCTCCCAGTTCCTCAAGCTGCCATCACAGTAAAAACACCTCACAGTGTCACCTTGACCTGAAAGGAGCATTAAGAGAAGATCGGATGTCAGGTACATGAGCAGCTAGTTACACTAACCCACAGGCAATTTGATGTTGCTACCAGGAGAGCTGGGGGAGGTACAGTATGTTTAATTGTTACCATAACAGGCTACCAGACCAAACTGTTGAGCACACATCACAACTGTCCCAGGACTCTGGCTCACTACTTCTGCAGCTTGCCCCTGTTCAGAGACAGGGAGTCAAGTCAGAGCACTGGTTCAAAATTTGAGTTCTAGCTGGCTTGCCTAAGTTGCACCAATCAATTATTGGGATTCCAGTGTTGGGTCAATGAACATTTTGGGTGGAAACTTCATGGATTCTCTGTACATCCCCTTTGTGGGCGCACGTCCACTCCCACTGCACACAGCTACCCCCTCCTGTTTCTTCATCCAGCAAACTGCTCCCCCATGAAGGCTGCCAACTAGGGGTCCATGAAATTGGTTTATACCACTCCCCCTAATAATAGGAGTCCTCGCTATAAAGATCCCAAGCCATCCAGCCCAGGGAGGAAACTGGGCAAGAGATTCAGTTGCTTTAACAATATCAGCATGCCTGCTACAGGGCATGATTTTGAATAAAGCAATATATAAAGTTACCCCTTCCCACTCAGCGAGTTATATTTGGATCCCACTAAAAAGAGAATTTCTGGGAATGGATAGGCCTTCCAGTCATAAGCTGGACCCCTTAAGGAGTTTCAATACAGCTGTTCCAAAACACTGGGCATTCAGAAGTCCTTGAATGCTCTAAAACAAGGGACCTATGTGGATCAGATAACTGGCAATGCTCTGGAATTGCCCAGTTTAAGTGACCTCTGGGTTTGCCATGTTGTTGGATTGTTTCCCGATGGATCCCCATTCTCAGTATTATGTTTTCAACAGCTGGTCTGCAGGTAGAAAATAAATTCCAAAGCAAATCTGACAAAGGGTTCCAACTACAACCTCTGCCTTCTGGTTTATTCTGTTTTCCTGAGCTGGCTGTTCTTTTGTCAGTAGTGTTTGGCTCTAGAGCATACATAATTATAATTCCAGAAAAGCTATGAGCTAGTACACAGTGGAGATTTCACATCTGGTTGCTCAGATCAGGACTTGTAATAAGAGGTACCTCCTCACACCATTTCTTGTGAAGTACACTGCAAAGCCTTCTCAAGGAACTCAATGAGAGTCATTTAGGCTACGTTAGTATTCATGTGCATTTAATATATAGTAAACAAATACTGGGCACGTAGTTAGACTATAGAAGGGAATAACGTGTCTAGTGCTACATTAAGAATTTTAGTTCCACAGAGGGATTCTATCAATGCGATAAACCAGAACAGCAGCTCACTGGGTCAACCCCTACAGAACTATAGGTGAAATACAGGTTGTGGAAGGCATGGAGGTACAAATGCAGTGCTTGCATGTGTAGAGAGATTAGATAAACTGTCACAGAACAAACCAAGGAATTTTAGACACCGTCTCCGTAAGCACGTGGGGCTATAGTTCGTGGATGTTGGGGGGGGGGGGGGGGCTCACACACTTCAGCCAGAAAAACCCGAGTCCTTACACTGGTGATGCCCCGTGAGTAGGAGTTTTCAGACCAAGACAAGAATAGCGTTCAAAGACAATGAAGATTTAAAATTTTAGCGTTAGAGTTAAAAATTGAGCAGTTTTCAAAGTGATTCCTCAGATGAAAAGCCCCAAACTCAAATTTCCATTCATGACTCAGAATTACAGGTAGTTAGAGAGCTAGACAGAGCCTAAGAGAGACTTCTCTATCCAAGAGCATGAAACTAGCTGGGATCCATGGAGCACAAAACAACTTCTGAACAGGGCCGGCTTTAGGAAGTGCGGAGCCCGATTCGAACAGTTTCGACGGGGCCCCGACAGGGATGACTAAAAAAAAAAAACCACGTAAAAAAAAAAACACGTGGGGCTTGTACTCACCGGGCCGCGCTCCTAGTCTTTGGCGGTGGGTCCTTCACTCGCTCCGGGTCTTCGGTGGCACTGAAGGACCCGCCGCCAAAGTGCCACCAAAGACCCGGAACGCCGCTGGGGGAGTAAAAATTAAAAAGGCGCCTCTAGCCAAGGAAGGGATTCTCTGCCACTTGCCCCCCACTCTGGGTGGCCCTGCCACTGGGCGCGGGGCCCTCTTAGGCGCAGGGCCCGATTCGGGGGAATTGGTGGAATTGGCCTAAAGCCGGCCCTGCTTCTGAAGAGGGGACACCTACAGACAGATGAGTCTTCCTTTTTAAGGAATAAATATAAAAACTCCACGCTGTCCCCTCCATAACACATTCTACTTCGCTTCTACTTGAACTGTTTGAAGGTCATAACTCACGTTAGACTTCACATTTAGCCAAGTCCTCAGATACGAAAGAGTGTGGTACAAATGAGGCACATAGCAAGTCAACAGTTATGTCCCCTCATTGCTGTTACCATTATCCTCATTTGTCTGTCACACTCCTTGTTGCGCTTAGTCTTAAACTTAAAATAAGCTCCTCAGAGCAGAGACTTTCCACTATAGGTTTGTGCCAAACCTGACCCAACAGTGGGGAAGTGAGAGGTCTTTTTGATCTGTGTTTACACAGCACAATGGGGTCATAGGTCCATGCCCAGCGCTCCTACGCAGTACCACATTACCAAGAAGAGGAGACTCCCAATCCCAACTGAGACTGCTACATTAAAAATAAGTGTAAATGCAATTGGAAAGCCCCAAAGCCAAGTTACCAAACGATGGAGTTTGACCTCACAGGGCACTGTCGTAAGAAAGGGGTGTGCTCTAACTAGGTTCCCCACGGTGGTGGCATTTGCAGCCTAGGCCTTAACTCTGTCCCAGTGCTGAGAGAATGTTGTGCAGGGGATAAGCTGTGTCTGAATCTCATGTCTCTGCTGTTCAGGAGGGTCCAGTTAAGGAGAATTCTGTGGCCCCTCACACCTAGAAGAGGAGAGTCAAGTTGTGGCTCTACTGGAGAGGGCTTCATGATATGGCTGGCACCAACCCGCCCTGCTTATGTACCACAGTATATGGGTGCAGTATTAAAAAAAAACAACCCTAAATAGAGCTTGTCTAACAGGACACATCATGCAGCTCCACAGTTGCACACAGAGGGAGGCTTTCCCTACCCTAGGTACCTGTATATAGCCTTGGCAGAATTAAATGTTTTTATATAATTTTGATAGCTAATAAGCTTTATTTTTTTAAATTAAAATTCTAGGTTTTCAAACTGTGGGGTGTGCCCCCCCAGGAGGGCAGAGGAACATTCAGGGGCGGGGGAGACAAATGGTGCCACTAGCCCCACATGGCAGGGGTCAGGGAGGGCGCACCACCTCCACGCCCTGACTCACCTCCTCGGGCCACCTAGCCTGTGGATCAGTGTCAACATGCACCATGGCCCCGTGCTGATTTCTGCTCCCGGCAGCCTCCACATCCAGCGCTGGCTCCACCCCCAGAGACCGTTACACACACCTTCCCCCACCCTGTAAACCTGAGGGGGCGGGGGACGGACCAAAAATTGTAACTTGAAGGAGGGGCTCAGCTCAAAAAGTTGAAAACCGCTGATTTAATTTTTCACTGAGAGGGATATCTTGGGGGGGGGTGGGGGGGGAAGGTTGTCAGAATTATTTAAACAGTAGATGTTGAGATTCAAAAACGTTAAAGCTTTATAACTATTAAAAGGCAAGTTGTCAACGTCACGTGTCAAAATACAGAGTAAAATATCCTTAAAATCAAACTCTAATAAGTCTCAAGCAACTATTTGCCTCTCTGTAAATTATCATCATCAATGGAAATATTTGTCAATTTCACTGCACGTGCACAAACTGATGTGTATCGACATTACTGATAAAGCTCTAGTCCTGCCATGCCTACCTGTATAGAAGAACCCTGCTCTGGCCAGTTGCTCAGGATACAGCTCTGTGTACGGTGGCCAGCTCTGGAAAGTGGCTAGTCGCATCGCCTCGGTTTCCATCTCCGGGTATTCTGGTTGACTGGGTAGGGCTGCCTCTTCCACATCCATCCTCTGTAGAAGGCTGAGGATCTGCCCATCCACATAGTCCAAGATCTCCAGAAAGGGGAGCATCTGCTGGTTGCCAACATCTTCACCACAGATAAACTTACAGGTAGGAAAAAATTTTTGGTGCTCTCGCATGGGTTGATCCTCAGCCTCCCAGCTCCTCAAGATACCGCCACAGCAGAAGCACTGCACTCGGTCGCCCGGACCCAGGAAGAAAAAGCCAGCCTTAGCCAGGTCTGTGGCAGAGACAGGTGAGCTCTCTGGCCACTGCCGGAAAGTCCTCAGTCTCTTCTCCTCGCTCCGCATGCTGGTCTTAGACAGCCGAAAATGCCTTTGCCCAGACCTGATCTCCTCTGGGGGAAAGCTGTCCTCCATGTCCCAGCACTGAGAGAGGGAAAAAAATATATAGAAGACAATCCCTCAGTGGCCAGCTGTATTCCCCATGTCAGGCAGCACTCAGACTGCCAGTCTGCATTCACATCCCCACAGCTCATCCTGCTACATGTTCTAGAAAGCTCGTGGTCTCAACAAAGCCAAGCATGTTCCTGAATTGCAGCCAAACCAGAGATCCAGATTGTCTATGCCCCGCTGCTGCTTTTTCCTACCCCTTTACATCTGTCCCCACTAGTGTCTGGAGGGAAGAGACCAGCAGTTTTTCTCTTCCAGTCTCTCAAGTCACAGGGAAGCTGAAGTGGTTTGCAAGAAAAGCAAAAACAAGGCAAGGCCTATTCAATGTACTTGGACAAAGTCACTCCAGCTTTCAGTCTCTGATCTGAGCAGTGAATACTCAGTCACCTCTCTAGCCTTTAACAGAAATATAAAAAGGATTTCAATTCCTCGGTTTGCTTTTCTAGAGAGACGTGTTCAACAAGCCAGAAGCCTACACAGAATAGCTAAGATCCAAGCAAATGTTTCCTCATATTATCCCTTTTATAACCAAACAAGTTACACAGGTCGCATATTCCATTAGCAGGCTTCTCTTCTCCTGATGTGTATACATTTAGTATTTGTTAGTATGGCAGGCTGTGGCCTGAAGCGGAGTCAGCAGTTTGTGACTGATCATTCCTACCCATCCCATTTCACAGTACACCCCACCACTGCAGCAGAACCACTACAGAAGTGGCCTAAAATGTTGAGGCCTACTTTCCTATATTGGTTTCCTGACGTCACAGTTAATGGTGGTAGTGGTTTGCTGCCTTCACTAGTCCTATATCAAAGGAAGGCTGAAATTAAAGAAAATATATTACTTGATTATCCAAGCCTCCCCCCCTACTCAAACTGAAGTAATATTCCCCAGATATCTGTAAGCAGCTCTGCAGGGCTACCACCACTTCTGTATTGCCAGCAAAAGTAGACGCAAAAAGGCTCTGGGCCTAAATCTTCTCTCGCTCACACAGGAGCTATTATTTAACAAGAGTCAGAGCATTCTAAAGACATTTACTATCAAGATGTGGCCAACTATCACCTTGCCCACTTTACTGCACGGTGCACCCCTTTCCCTTACCCTTTGGGAGCCTGAGGGGAATTGTACAGCACCGAACACAGTGGTTCTCAAACTTTTGTACTGGTTCACATAGCAAGCCTCTGAGTGTGACCCCCCCCCTTATAAATTAAAAACACTTTTTAATATATTTAACACCATTATAAATGCTGGAGACAAAGCAGGGTTTGGGGTGGAGGCTGACCGCTCACGAACCCCCCCATGTAATAACCTCATGACCCCCTGAGAGGTCCCAACCCCCAGTTTGAGAACCCCTGACCTCGCACATTGTAGGCCCATTCTTTACTGTTAGTACCTTGTTCACAGAGAGGCCAATGACAGAGGTGATATGGAGTCCTAGCCACCCTAGTAAAAGTCCCTCCAGAAGAGGGTGGCAGTACATTGGTAGGTGTGTGTGTAGAAGCTTACTCTGGCATTGCCTATGAGATACATGTCCCACGAGTGATAGTCTGAAATCACCATTAGTAGGAGTCCAGTATTTCATGGGCACTCACTATTCACTGACAGACAGCCCCAGCTGCTCAATGGAGCCTGCTCACCCGCACCTCTCCCCCACAGAAAGCAAGGCAGGAAAAAAAAAAAAAAAAACATTATTAGCAGGACAGCTGGAATTTCCTTCCATAGCCAGAGCTGGACAAACCTAAGTGGAGGAGAGAAAGGCCCTGAATGCCCATGCTAAAAAGAAAGGGGGGTTGTGCTTAATACACTGAAGTAATTGTTTGAGAACTGGTGTAAAAGAAATCCATGTAAAATTGCTAGAGTCCGTGAGACTTAGGGGATTTGCAGAGCAGTGAAGGTAACGGTACTTGGAGGCGGCTTTAACCTACATACCAGATTTGGCTCTCAGATCTCCGAAGAGCTTCTGAGCGACTTGCTTGTTTGGGGCAGTTCTGCAACTCCAGCACTATTTCAGTCCTGGGCTCTGCCAAAGCAAAAGTCAGAGTTAATGTCAAACTGTAGCAGGCATTGTTCTCTGCAGGGAGCCATCACCAGGGATTGTCACTTACTGAACCATACATTGGAACACGTTTCCCCAGTTGGGGCAGGGGTGGGGGGAGAAAGAGGAGGGTTACTTCATCCAACACTCAATAGCAGAGCTAGACTTCGTCTGTGAGGGGGGAGCACCAAACAGTTAGTATGCTGGAGTGGTTTTCTTGGGGGAGGTGGGGTTGAGTTGGTTTTAAACTAGGACAAGTAGGAGATACCATGCAGTTTATGCCCCCCAGTCATAAATCACAGCCACTCACCCCTTCCTCCTTCCCTCCCCCAAAGGAAGCCCCCATTTACTTGCTTATGTTGAAATAATCTATTGATCCTGCCAGGGACCCCTTTAGACAGGAGTTTTCATAGCAGCTGAATTCCCCAAGACCAGACTGAGATGGCAAGTCACAGAAGGGAAAGCCAGTATTTCCACCACCCAATGCACACTTTCCTGGGGCATCAGAAACATAGATTAAGCCCCCCGCATCATCTTCCTCAAAGTACTTACTCAACTCTGGGCCATTAAAAGCTAACGCTAGACACCCATTCATTAGCAGTTCCATTTCAAAGGGGGATCTAGCCAGAATCCAAATGCCTCCCTCCAATTCTACTCAGCAGACTATTGACCAAACAAAACCATAACTAACCAGCTACTAATCCACATCCTATGGAGCACTTCTAACATCCAAGACCCTCCTAGAAAAGCTAGTTTGTCTCCCCAACCCTATTTAAAGCTTCCAGGGCCTATTGCCTTGTGTTGTGACGGAGACAGGTCAGCTTTGTTTCTTTTTTTTCTAGCTCATTGTAGCTGCCCGTCTGGAGGGTGTGGTACACCTTGCAAGATCTGAGTGATTTCACCTGCTGGGGAAGTGCCTATTGCTGCTTTCCTCTGATTGGCTGGTCTAGCTTTCATCTCCATTCACTCTGCCTGTGAGGGAAAGGGCCCACGTGAACCTTCAGCCATGTCTCCTACTAGTCTTTCAGTAAGTACCTGTTCAGGCAGCCAGAGCAGACCTCACCCTCCATATTGCTGTTTGGGATACTCCCTATACATACCCACAGTTGTCATCCCTCCCTCCTCCCCGAAATCCCCCACTAAAAGTAGTAGCTAAACAGCAGGCTCAGAGATTCTCTGTGGAGAAGGATGTAGTGAGGGATGCTTAACTTTGTGTGCTGGAGGATTTCTTGGAGATTCACTCTTAGCCCCTGCAGCACCCTGGAGACCAATTAAGGGCTAGCAGATCTGCTACAGCTCTAGATCCCGTACGATATATTTCTGTATAAAAATTCAAAAAGCCACTGAAAAATTTAGAAAAGCACAAATAATTACCCAAATAATTATATAAATTGATTATTAGCAGCAAATATTTATATTGTGGTGGCACCCCAGGGTCCCCAGCCTGACCTGGGCCACGTTGTGCTGGGAGCTGTACCTACACCTTGATTATGGCCCTGATCCTGCAAACACTAAAGCACATGCTTCGATGGGACTACTTGTATATGTAAAGTTAGGTAAGGATTTGCAAGATGCAGGCCATAACCACTCTGTGCCTCCATCTGTAAAATGGGAATAATAACATTTTCCTTCATCATAGGAGGTGTTGTGAGGATAAATTCATTGGGACATAATAAGCCCCCTGTGGACTGCTCTGGGGCCCTAAAGTGGATGTAAATTACATTTACAGTCATTTTAAGGCCACTTCACGCTGCCAAAGAGACCGGCCCATTAATATCTGTGAGTAGCTCACATGCTTCAGTGATTGGGGTAGAACTTGTATTTCAGAACCATTTTGTCAGGAGATTCTGGACTGCTACCTGCTGGGTCAGTGTGCGAGATTTTGGAACGACAAACCTTGGTGGCAGTGTAACTCACTGCGCAGCTTCATACACTGTGTATGTGCAGTTCACTTTGTAGTGTTACTCCTTCTTTGGATTGCCATGATTCTGAAATTAATAGTTTCTCTTTCTTTTAATATCAGCTCATATTTTGCACTTTTCTGTAGCATCCTCATCTGTTGTGTGCCGTCTTCTCATTTTCAACAAAATGTATTGGAAAATAAACACATGCTGGGAGCCATAAAGGGAGGAGGACTTGCTCAAAGAGGTTTGAATTGTTTGCTTCAGCTATGTTTTTGCAGAAGAGAATGAACTTTAGTTTCCACAGCATCCCTGAAGTTTGAACACTCCCTCTATCTTTCTTTGTCCTGTGGTCATGCAATGATTTTAAGGTGGGTCTTGAATGGAACAGGGATTTGAAAACTTGTATCTCCCCTGCCACATTTTCCATTTGAGAAAACAGAATGTGCTACCACTCATCTTAAAGAAGAAATCTGTTGGATCATGCACTGCCCCTAATTAACCAAAATCCCCTTCTCCAAACAAGACTATAAAACAATTGTGTGTTTTTAAAATTAAAATGTCAGCATAACCATCTGAGGTGGTAACTTTGTCTTATTTTTTTAAAATGTGTTTTAATTAAAATCTTGAAGGTGAAACCTAAGACATGCTACAAACAGTAGAGGGCAGTGCTTATTTACAATATTGTTCTGAGAATGCTGTTGTGGATGGATGTGGTTTTTTTAAAAAAAATCCTTCCTGAGTACATACACAATTGCCCATTAGCTTCTGTTCCTCTGGTCCTATCCCTTACAAGTATATATGGATTTTGCAGAACATACATTAAAAACCTAAGACACCTGCAAAAGCCACTCAGACAAATTCCCAATTACAAGGGATATTTTGGTGAGTTATAGCAAGTTGCCTGTTAATAAATAATAATAGCGATGAATAATGTTTTGCTTTTATGAAGCATCTTTCAGTCAAGGATCTTAAAGTGCCTGGGGAGAGTTGGTAAATATTATTATCTCTATTTTGCAGATGGGGAAGTTGCAGAACAGTAAAGTTAAGTAACTTAACCCAGGCTCATGCAGCAGTTTGGGCAGAGTCAAGCGCAGGCCCAGGTCTCCTGATGTTTAGGCCTTGGCTTTAATTATCAGGCCTGTTAAAAAGGAGGGAGCTGTAGAAGGCTTCAAAGGAACCGAGAGTTGGAATGTAAGGGCCATAAGATGAGGTAGCTTTTAATGCCAATGCTTGCTGTAATAGAACCTCCTTAATTCTGTCTTAGCAATGTAAACACCCAATGATTTCCTTATCCCAAACCTGACAGTCAAGATTTAATCACACAGAAGTCTCATAGTATTGAGACTTCGTTACTTTTACAAAATAAGTTGCAGTGCATTTATCAGTCGTCTAAAAAGTATTAATAGTCATAATTAAAACTAAATCCCAATTGCCCTAATATGGAGGAAAAGCCATGCAATTTCCTCTTTTTTTTTTTTTAACTATTGTGCATGGTCACTTGATGATTCAGCCATGATTCGGGAAGGCTCTTTCTCATCGGGCCATAGAGTCAACCTCTCCTCTTGGAGCTGTTCCACTTTGTGCAAATAATTAAATAATCACTATGCCAGAGAGAGAGAGACTATGGGTATGTCTACACTGCAATAAAACACCTTGGACTGACCTGGGTCAACTGATTTGGGCTCACGGGGCTATACAATTGCTCCCGGACCCTCCCCCTTTGTGGGGTCTCAAAGCCTGGGCCCAAATGTCTGCACTGCAGTTTTATTGCTTTTATTGACCCAGTCTGAGTCAGCTTAGCTGGGCCTGCCACAGGTGTTTTACTGCAGCGTAGACATACCCTGACTCTGTAGCTGAATAAGTAGGGCACCTGGGAGATACAGCTTTGAGTCCCTACTTTGAATCAGGCAGAACAGGGGCTTGAAGCTGGGTCTCTCACATGCCAGGTGAGTGCCCCAACCACTGGGATATTCTGGGGTCTCACTTACCCTTTCCCCTCCCCCACCCAAAAATATCAAAAGGTTTTGTTTTTGTTCCTATGTGGAAAGAAAACCAATGTTGAAATCTCAAGCGAACACCCTAATCACTGGACTGTCGGCAATTCTGTCTCTGTCTCGTTTTGACCAGAAGTTCTGACCTGGTCCTGAGAAACCTTCCTGACGAGATTTTCGTTGAAACTGAGACATTTTTGGAAAACCAAGTTTTGATTTTGACAAATAGAATTTTCCAGTGGAAAAGTGTCCCACTGAAAAATGCCTGACCAGCTCTATTCATGAGGGTAAAGATCTGTGGTTGGGGAGGGGACATGATGGAAGGAGATATGGGGAGGCCTTTTTGTACAACTCCCAACTAGGCTGGGACAATGTGGTAGGGTCATGAAATCTGGGGTCTTAGAAGCAGGAGCACTGGTTATATCTGCTTCATGAAGGCTTCCCCCTCCCCCCGCCCCATTTACGACTGTCACTTTCCTGCCCATTGTCCTCATCCACATTAATGTCCTTAAGCTCCCTTCAGTTCTGAATGACCAGCTGGTTGTCATCCTGGAGCAGAACAATACCCAGGCTCCCCGTGCCCTTGGGAGCTGATGACACCACCTCTCCCTCATCAGTAAAATCTTTGATGGTGCCTGTCTGTTGCAGCTCCCATCGGAGCCTGCCAGCCATCGCTGATGGACCAAAGAGCATCGCTGTCTGACAGGAAATTCCAAGGCATTCATGCAAGAGTCCACTGTGAAAAGACAGTGCCTTCCAACCCAATGAATAGTAACAAGGTGTGTTGAGAAATGACTGTACATACAGACAGTGGCCACAGAATCACTTCTTCAGGCTGCGGGCAAAAATGTCTAGCTTTGATTTCTATTCAGCCTGCCAAAGATTTTTTTTTTTTTTGGGTCCCATCACAATGCATGTTGCTACATGTGCAGAGCACTTCTCCTTCCCCATCAGCATTTACCAGTCAGGGCTTTCCACCTGCTAAAGGTCTTCCCACAGTCTGATCATTCATCATTATTTTTAATTCATCACTGGATTTTTCAATAATAAAAAATAAGCAAAGCCAACACATACCCAACAATTAATAATAAATCCATTTCCCATCCAAAGATCTCAAAGAAGGTTACAAACATTAACTAATTAAGCCTGCCAAACACCACTGTGAGGTGGGTATATATTATTATAACCATTGTATAGATGGGTAAGCTAAAGTACAGAGGTGTGGTTATGTGACTTACCAAAGAGTCCTGACTCTCAGTCCCTTACTATAAGACTGCCTCCTGAATATTCTATCAAACTTAGGTGGTTTTATAACCTAACCACTATAGTACTAACTGAACACCTCACAATCTTTAAAGTATTTTATCTGTTGTAATATTTACAATAGCATTGATGCAGCATGCAGTGTTAGCAAAGGGAGTTACTCAGACTCCACTCTGATTAGCTGTTAGGCCACACCTGGGGAAGAGAGTCTCTATTAAAGGAGAAGTTTGAAAAGCTCGGCAGATATCTGAACTCCTGATACAGGAAATGCCTTCAGAATCCTATTGTGATTTTGAAGAACAGGAAACTAACATGCTTAGTCCTGATGAATAGTGTAGACCCAATAATAATAATATTCAAAAAGCTTTCAATCACCGAACATGCTTAGAATTCAAATGGAAGAGGAAGTGTGGCCGGATGCCTATCAGATTGCAATTGCAGACAGCATCTTGTTGAACTGTTAAGAATTATAGTCTGAGTCCTGGCCTTCCACTTCATTTTATGGGAAGAAAGCTGGTCAAATCCCTCACAAGGAGTGGAGAGAAATTTGGGGCATGAAGGGACTCTGGAAATTTCTATACTTGCTTAATTTTTCTACTGTGAGAAAACTACTCATGATAGTAAAGTTAATTACGTACATAAGTGTTTGCAGGTCGGGTCCTTATTTGTTAAAAGAACCTTTTCATAAGAACGGCCGTACTGGGTCAGACCAAAGGTCCATCTAGCGCAGTATCCTGTCTTCTGACAGTGGCCAATGCCAGGTGCCCCAGAGGGAATGCACAGAACAGGTAATCATCAAGTGATCCATCCCCTGTCGCCCATTCCCAGCTTCTGGCAAACAGAGGCTAGGGCAGGGGTGGGCAAACTTTTTGGCCCGAGGACCACATCTGGGTGGGGAAATTGCATGCAGGGCCATGAATGTAGGGCTGGGGCAGGGGGTTGGGGTGCAGGGAGGGGTGTGGGGTGCGTCAGGGGGCTCAGAGCAGGGGGGTGGGGAGCGGGGTGCGGGAGGGGGCTCAGGGCAGGGGGCCGGGGAGCAGGAGGGGGCTCAGGGCAGGGGGTTGGAGTGTGGGGTGTGGGAGGGGGTGCGGTGTGCAAGAGAGGGCTCAGGGCAAGGGTTTGGGCTGCAGGAGGGGTGCAGGGTTCTGGGGGGGGCTCAGGGCAGGGTTGGGGTACAGAAGGGGCGCAGGGAGCAGGAGGGAGCTTAGGGCAGGGGGTTGGGGTGCGGGGTGCAGGAGGGGTTCTGGGTGCAGGCTCTGGCCCGGCACCACTTACCTTGAGTGGCTCCAGGGTGGCAGCGACGCACAGCAAGGCTAAGGCAGGCTCCCTGCCTACCCTGGCCCCGTGCCGCTCCTGGAAGCAGCCGGCACCACATCCCTGCGGCCCCTGGGGGGGGGCAGAGGGCTCCACGTGCTGCCCTTGCCTGTGGGTACCTCCCCCGAAGTTCCCATTGGCCGCAGTTCCTCGTTCCCAGCCAATGGGAGCTGCGGGGGACGGTGCCTGCAGGTGAGGGCAGCGCACGAAGCCCTCTGCCCCTCCTCCCCCCCCCCCCCCCGGGGCCACAGGGATGTGGTGCTGGCCTGCCTGCTGCTTCCAGCAGCTCCCATTGGCTCGGAGCAGCGATCCACGATTGGCCGCGATCGGCCGGACCTGCGGACGGGGCAGGTAAACAAACTGGCCCGGCCCACCAGGGGCTTTCCCTACCCAAGCGGCGACCCCTGTTTGAGAAACCCTGCTGTAGTATATTCCCTGCTTGGGTTTATTAATGTCAATTTGTGACATCCTAAATGTTACACTGCACCCAACTGTGAGGTTTCATCCTAAGGTTCAGAACTTGATAAGCAGCAATGACTACAGGAACCAGTGAGTTGTAAAGAATAGCTTTTCAATATGTAGCAGAGCAGCTCAATTATTTTTGTATGAAACTGTAATGAAAATGGTCCTTTTTTAAAAAATGAAAAATTTCATTGAAAAAATTGTTTTTATTTTCTGATTTTTTCCCCCCAAAAAGCAAAATTTATTTGGTTTTCAAAACTGAAAAAAGGGGTTTTTTTTTTTGTTTTTTCTTCTTTCTTGCCCTTCCTCCCTTCATCTCCCCCCCTCCATTTTGCCACTGAAAATGGGGAGAAGGAAAAGGGGAGAAAAATAAAAAATTGACCATTATTTGGGTGTTTCACCACCAAAATCTGAACATTTTGAAATTTTTCATGAAAAATTTCAACCCTCTCTCCCCCCAAAATTCAGGTTTATTTCCATAAAATATACTTACCACTTTACAACCAGCTCTAAAATAATGAGAGAAACAACACACAGAAAAGACATGTTATAGAAGAGATACTGAAAGTTATCAAAAAAATTCCATTAGGTGCCAGGTACTATTCTAACACCAAAAAGCCTTTAGGAGATCAGGAGTGACAGAATGATGGACACATTTAGTTCCAGAAGGTTTCACGGCAGTTGAGACTTGGGCAACTGGGAATGGTAGTTAGGAATAGCAATTGGGACTGGCATTTGGGAATGACAGTTGGACAGGGAAGTTGGGAATTGGGCAGCTGGGAATGACCCTCTCCCTCGCTGCCCCCTTTGAGCTGGATCATGCTGACTGCAAGGAGAAAATTAACAAAACCCCTTGTGATCTCCCTCCTTCCCCCTTATTTCCTCCTCTTTGTCTTTCCCCTCCTAACAATCGCTTACTTCTCTCTGCCTTTGACGCTGGGGTTTCTCACCTGCTGTGTTTCTCCCCCATCAGTCCCTTGGGCTGGTAGAGGGATTGGAGGAATAGAAGTGGAAATTGTGTCTTTAAAAATCATTTAATATGGACCCACAAATATTAGAATGTCTTAATCATAAATGTATAGTTATCACATGGTGTCACCACTTTTGAATAATTACAACATCCCTGGAATGTTTCGCATCCTTCACTCCATCTTGATGCAGTTTTTGTTTGAGGCTATTTAATCATAGTTGCAGAACTGGGCATTTTTGAAAAGGGCAACTTGGGGAACTCTAGAACTGGGGTGTCCGTTAAAACTGGGCAGTTGGTGAGGAAAAGAAGAAAACTGCAGAGAGTGTAGTGAAAGCAGCAGAACTCCCTAGGCAGCTGGAGACAGGGGAGAGTCAGGGCTGAGAAGTTAACAAGGAGAGCATGTAGACTGTGTGAGAAAAATGTAGTGTGTGTGAGAAAAAACTATCTTGGGGAAGCAAATGAGAGAGGAAGTGGGGGGGGGCGGAAAGAACCTAAACAAAAAACTAAAGCCAAAGGAGAAACCAACTGCAGCAGGGAGCAAGTGAGAGCACAGAAAGAAAATTACAGACTGAGAAATCCACCAAAATGGATGAAAGAGTTCCTGGCTACCTCTTCTCACTTAAAGTGGAGGGGACATGATGACATGTCTTTTCTTTCAATACAGAGATAAAGGGCTGGATTGCATCTGCACAGGGCTGGCTGCACAAAGAAGAAGACAGCAAGGGTGAAATCCTGGCCAAATTGATGTTAGAAATTGACGCCAACAGGGCCAGGAGTTCACCCACTGAATCTTCCCCGCTCCCCTGCTGAGTTTAGTTATCAACAGCGATCTTTGACCCTGAGGGATGGTGACCTTCACTGCTGTCTCCTGGGCTGCGGTTAACTTTGGTGGTTCCTCCAGAAAGGCCCTCACTGACTTCAATGGACCTTAGAATAGTGTGTGTGGAGGGTGATTTTTCATAGAATCATAGAAGATTAGGGTTGGAAGAGACCTCAGGAGGTCATCTAGTCCAACCCCCTGCTCAAAGCAGGACCAACACCAACTAAATCATCCCAGCCAGGGCTTTGTCAAGCCGGGCCTTAAAAACCTCTAAGGATGGAGATTCCACCACCTCCCTAGGTAACCCATTCCAGTGCTTCACCACCCTCCTAGTGAAATAGCTCGTGTTTTTCTAATGTGAACGAAGCAGTTTTATTTTGCTTTTCTTAATTTTCCATAGTTATGTAACCCCCAAAGAGATTACCAAGATTCCAGGGGCTCTGTCTGCTGACAGCTCAGGGAGAGGCGCACTCTCCCTGGTAGAAAGGGGAAGCCAAGGCAAACTCAGAGTCTGCCCGGCAACCAATAGGGAGTGAGATGCCCCTCCCAGGGAGTTCAGGAAAGGGGAGAAGCCACTTTGGAGGCAGTCTGGAGCCAGCCAGGAAAAGGGCAGGACTGGCTGTGTGGGGAGCTGGTGAGTCACCAGGCCTGCAGGCGGGGTTCCCCCTGAGAACAGGCCTCTAGGGACCTGAAAGCCAGATCCCTCAGCTGGGCTTTTCCCTCTCCACTGATAATTCCCAGTTTGTAGAGTTTTGCTGGGAAACTTCCCCAGCCAGGCTGAGTTCGTCCTCCAGCTCCCTAGGTGAGACCAGTCACCACATGGTCAGCTCTGCTCTGGCTGCTAGTGCAGGGCTGCTGCCTGCTGTGGGTGTGTGTCTGGATGCTGGGCTAGGAGACTACAGTTTGGATCTTAGTACAGTTGTGTAACCTGCACCTTGAGCCCTGAACCCCTTTGTGGTTAGGGAAAATCCTGGGACCAAAGCAGCCTGATTCCTGCTTGAAGAAGATCCCTGCCAGCAGAGATCAGCCCCTCTGCAGTGACTGAGAAGTCCAGAGTCCACTCTGAACCTGAGGATAATTCATGGAGTTTGTGAGTGCACCATCTTTTAGTTAGTCAGTCAGGGAATTTGTTTTGGGGACCCCCTACTCCCTGAACTGTGTCCCCAAGCCAGGGAGTGAGGGTTTGGGGATTTTACAACCTGCTGCATATTAAACCTGTGGAGGGATTTACCACCTTCTCTCACTTGAGAGTCCTTTGGGCTGTAACCCAGTCAGCCACACTGCTAAACCCCTGCAGAGAAGAATTTTGTGGTCATAGATCATCAAGGGCCCCAACAAAGTACGGGTACCAACGGGATACTGATCTTACATTCGCTACATCAAGTCACATAACTGGGGAAAGTCACAGGTATTAGCAGCGTGGCCACCAGTGACCCTAACAACAGTGTTTTACCCTGTTATGTTATTTGTCTCCTGTTTAATATAGTTATTGTGCTGAATATATTGCATGTGTTTGTGTTATTTCTTGGAAGTCTCCAACTATCTGGCAAATAAATTGGGATTACTCCGTGGTTAGAATTTCCCTCCCAAGCTGCCCTGGTGACCATGCCAGGAAGGAGCGAGGGGGGTGGAGGCACTGCCAAATAAACTCATAGGAAAAAATAAAGAAGATACACCCTGCTGAGTGGGTGGCGGGATCCAGAAGAACTCAGACCTGTCCATCAAAACCTGTAAGCAGATTGGCATTAAAGAAGGTAACCAGGTGGAGAGGGAGCGCTACAGTTAGGTTTCCTCTCCAACCCGACCCTGCTAGTAGTAACAGTAGTAGCAGCTTCTTCTTACAATTCTGTCTCTGTGACTCTGTTCTTATGGATCAAACCCCTTCTGACTCATTCCCGGACCTCTCCAGAGCCTAGACTGCCAACTATGCCAAACTATATACTGGTTTAGAGATGTGGACAAAAATACCCACAAGAGACAGAGATTGGCCAAACCAATTATCACTTGCAAACTAAGCCAGAATCAGAACTCAGACATCCAGAGGTGAAAGACTATTGCACCATTTCCCTGGACTCTTTGTCTCTCAGAGTATGTCCAGACTACCCGCCGATTCGGCGGGTAGTAATCGATCTATCGGGGATCAATATATCACGTCTCATCTAGATGCGATATATCGATCCCGGAACGCGCTCCCGTCGACTCCGGAACTCCATCAGGGCGAGCGGTGGTAGCGGAGTCGACAGGGGAGCCGCGGCCGTTGATCTCGCGCCGTGAGGACCCAAGGTAAGTCGAAATAAGATACGTCGACTTCAGCTACGCTATTCCCGTAGCTGAAGTTGCGTATCTTACATCGACCCCTCCCCGCCAGTGTAGACCAGCCCTCAGTTGATGAGTTGTTGTAAAGAGGACATGAAGAAACCAGACCATTCATCTGGGGGTGGGGGGGGGAGGGGAAATCCATTCTGAACGGTAACAGCAGACAGGAACTCCAGATTAGGCTCCTTGAGCACATGCCTAAACATAAGAATTTTGGAACCTTTAACAGAAGGAAAGCTTCCACTACTGCTGCCTGTCTTGTACCTGTAACTAAAGAAAACATTGAGTTCTTTAGTCAGGCACCTTTCATGAGCACTAGAATACACTTCTTTTTAACCATCTAACAATGTGGAGGTTGCAGATAGGACTACCTGCTGGTACATAAGTCTTGACCAATTTTACCAGAGTTCTGGACATCTGTGTTCCACAACTATGCTATTAGATACTAACAACATGCAATTTGGATCGTGGCCCAGCTCAGGCATATCCCAAAATGCAGAAGACTTCCAACAGCCATCTGCTACAGTTAGTAAAATATCCTGTTGCTAGAAACTAGAAATCAGCTTCTTTGAGTGGATTCTTGGCTGAAGCAGGATTGGGACATGAAAACTTTGATATGCCGAGCCACCAATAGCAGCTCTAATTTGAAGAAATACACAACAACATGGCATCTATTTCTTTTTATTTTTTATCAATAAAACTATGGGTTAAAAAACCCTCAGTAATATGTAGCAGATTATATGTCATCACTTAGCTCCAACAATTAGACAGTATGTTATACATACCTCAGTGGTTTGATCTTGATTTCTTTCTTAGGTGCATTGTTATTGTCCGTGTCCAGATGCTGCATGTGTATGTTAGGGAATCTACCAAAAGAAGGTATCTTCAGGCTTAAAAAGAGGCTATGATCAAAGCAAATTCCTGCATGTTGTATGATACCTTCATGAGAAGCCAGATTTCTGGGCATAAACAGCAGTGCATCTTAAAGCTGCTCCTGTCAGGTGTAAACCTCCTCTATTCCCATTCTCCAGCCAGATGACAAGCACATGTGTAAAATATTACATGGCATGAAGTTAGCTACCAGGTCATTCATGCTGCCTATTCTGCAGCCACATGTGCCTCACACAAGATGAGAATGGTGAACTAATAATTTGATTATTATCAAATAATTTGATTATTATAAGCAAGCCCTTTGTGGTTATCTCTCAACATCACTATTAGTTGGGCATGGAGGATGAAAGTTTTTGATACAGTGTTACAGATTCTTTACCAATTAGAGGAGGAATCCTATATTTGGGCATTAGGTGGATTGTGTGACCTACAGGTAATGCCTCTGTTTGAAGCGCCACGTGATTTTAGATCATAGCTCCTCTGGGCAAGGACTGTCATTGTTCAGTGGTTAGCACAAGGGGGCCCCAACCCAGCTGAGTCCTCTGAGCACTACTGCAATACTAATAACACCATAATGATAACACATGCAGATTTTTCAGTGTCCTTTTCCCCATCTTGCTATTATGGTATCAAATATATTACCTTAGACCTTTCACATTATAGCAATACAGCAGTTTAAAAGCTTGTAAGCCTCTGAGGCAGGGATTATTTTTTTGTTCTAGCACAATGGGTTCGTGGTCCATGACTAGGGTTCCTAAGCAGTACCACAGTTCAAAGAAGAAACAATCATAATAATTAATAACAATTCTAGCTATTAAACATCCCACCCATCTCTGAAATACCATATCATTATCTACGAAGAGAAGCAGACAGCTCATACGAGTGGGGACAGCGCTCTCTCAGCTGTTTGCTAGGACTACAGAACATCTTTTTGGTGGAGGATGGAGGCAAGACTGGCCACAGACCTCATTTCTTTCAGAGAAAATTGTAAACTTCACTTTGTTAGTTTAGCCTTTCCAAAGCAACAATAACCTCAAAAGAAAACAGAAGAAAAAAGACAGAAGGGGGACAGAGAAAAGAAGAGAGAGAAAGGATGCTGCTACGTATAGATTAAAAGGTCCCAATTTGAGGCTTGACTGTAGTAGGTAAAAAGTAAGACAAAAAAAGGCATAAGAGAGACAAGGTAGGTGAGATAATATGTTGGACCAATTTCTGCTGGTGAAAGGTAAAAGCTTTGGAGCGTTGTAACTTCCACCAACAGAAGTTGGTTCAATAAAAGATATTATCTCACCTCTCTTGTCTCTCATGTCCTGCAAGCAAAAAGGCTCCACCACGGCAAGAAACAGACATGAACACAGCAAGCCAGCTGATCTGATCCCACGCTCAGGGCCAGTGGTACAGACTGTGCTGGCTGCATTTGACTCCAAGCGTAGGGGCTGCGGAGTAGACTCCCATAGATTGCAGCGGTGTGTGGTGGGGGGGGAGGGGGAGAAGAACAGTTTAAAACTGCCCATTTGCCCCAGAGCAGAACAGTGCGGGTTGTACCTAGGGCTGCCAATTTTGGTTGGACTTCTTCCTGGAGGTTTCATCACATGACATAATCTTTAATTAAAGATTAATCTTTAATTCCTGGCGACTCCAGGAACATCCTGGAGGGGTTGGCAATCCTAAATTGTGCCCCACATCCCCACCCCATGTGACAGCCATGGCATAGAACCATGCAGGCTGCATTTGAATCCAGACCCTAGGTCTGCAGCGTAGAATGATGCAGGCTGCCTTTAAGCCTCAGCACAGGGACTGGGATAGAGGACAAGCGGGACTAGACGTGTCCCCAAGCATAGATACAAGCTGCCTCCAACAGCCACCTAGGCTAACAGTGACCAGCTAGCAAGTGTGAAAAATCGGGACAGGGTGGGGGAGTAATAGGTGCCTGTATAAGAAAAAGCCCCCCAAAATCAGGACTGTCCCTATAAAATCAGGACATCTGGTCACGCTACCTAGGCTTCATTGAACGGCATGTCCGGAGGGGGGAGGGATAGCTCAGTGGTTTGAGCATTGGCCTGCTAAACCCAGGGTTGTGAGCTCAATCCTTGAGGGGGCCACCTAGGGATCTGGGGCAAAATCAGTACTTGGTCCTGCTAGTGAAGACAGGGGGCTGGACTCAATGACCTTTCAAGGTCCCTTCCAGTTCTAGGAGATAGGATATCTCCATTAATTTATTTAATAAATTAATTTATTTAGGTGCCCAGCATAGACCAGTGCAAGCTGCCCCTAAAGGCCACCACCCAGAACCTAATTATGGGGCGCTATGGCGTGGAACTGCACGAGCTACCCTGGACCCCAGGTAGCATCACATGGGCTTCAGCTGATCTCCTGTGGGGGGGCCACAGCCCAGGGTCTGGGGGCAGTGTCTGACCCAGTGGGGGGGGGGGAGTTGCAATGCAGAGCCAGGAGCCCTGCTCTCTGGCCATGCCTTGGAGTGGGGAGAGCCCATGTAAAGCCCCCCTCCCCGCAGAGCCTGGGGAGGACAGGCCCTGCTGCTCCCCACTCCCCCCAAGCCACGGGAGAAGGGAGGACTGGCAGCAGAGCCGCACCGCGCATGCGCGGCAGGTGCTGCCTTCCCTCTGCTCCTCCCTGCCCCCCACCCTCACCCCGCCGCCTCGTCGTGCCTTCCCGGCGTGCCCCGCGCGCGGTGGCGTTGACGTCACCGCCGCCCGGTCCCCGCCGCCATTGGAGTTGGAGGGTCTCTCGCTCCATCCCGGCTCGGGGCCAGCGCGGGGACAGGCCGCGGGGCGCGGAGCGAGGGCGGGCGGGGATGTGAGGAGAAGGGCCGGCAGGGCGAGAAGCGACCGGACCGACCCCCCCCCTCCCCCCCTCCCCCGGGGGGCCTGGCCGGGGGGGGGCCCCCCCCCCCCCACGCCCCGGCCGGGCGGGCCACACGGGGACCCGCCCCTGCACGCTGAGCCGGCCCCTCCCCCAGGCCCAGGCCGGAGCGCCCCTCGCAGGCCCAGGGGACAGGCGCTCCCTCCCCCGCGCCCAGGAGGGGCCCCGCGTTCTCCCCGTGCTCCTCCCCTCTGCGCGGAGGGGCCCGGGCCCTGCCCCTCCCCCGCCCCCTGCTAAACCACGGGGGCCCCGTACATGAATTATGTCGGCCACAAGCGTTGACCCTCAGGTAAGTGCGGAAGCCCAGCTGGGCCTGGGGGCCGAGGGCTTCTCCCCCCGTCCCTCCACCCCCACCCCGTGTGCCTGCCCCGAGAGGTCCCTCTCGGCTTCCTTGGGCCCTAGGCACTCCCTTTAACTCTTCCCTCCTCTTCCCTCTCCGGATCCGTGGCCATTTCCAGTGAGGGCCAGCCCCTAATAATAAATAAAGCTGCCACCCCCCCCCCTCCCCCCCCCCCCCCCGCGCTCACTCCCCTCCCCCCCTGGTTATTTCTCCCCCACAACCCTGTCTGCAGTGAGACAAGAGCATTTTCCAAAACTAACTTTCTCCCCTGTCTTTGTTTTCCTCTTTGCAATCATGTGCATGGCATCGCAGCGACCGAAAGGACAAGATAATAAAGGTAAGGTGAATGCTGGGATTTTTCCACTTGAGTTGTTATTGCTGAAGGTAGATGAAGCAGGCAGGCAGTGATGGGTGAGCCAATAGGTATTCGTCTAAACTCTGTGGTGAAATATGGAGCAAAGTGTGTTTTTTTTTTTTTAAAGGAACCTGGTTCCTAAGGGTTTTTTTGCATACCACTAGTGCCACTGTATTTGTAAGGTTGTACAGTACTAAGCATGCTTTCAGTATTTAATAATAATAAACATTTTAAGAAAAGCACATTGTTACAGTTACAAATAGAGATACAAATACAGTTTAGGAGATTCATTTACTTAAGTGACAGATTTAAAAAGTATCAAAACTTGCTTTACAGTATTATTCTGCTATATTATTATTGTTCTGTTTCTGGACTGGTATTGGCAAATGAGAGTTTATAGATTATGACAGGCGATACATCAGTACAAGTTTTTTCATGAAATTTCAGTCTGAAGCAAAAAAAAAGTTCTTTGATAATGTGACATACTTTTATGTGACCTCTAGCACATTGTCACCAATGAAACTTCAGAAGCAAGTTGTCTTTCAAGTAAATGGCCTGCTTTATAAACTATGTTATGTATGGTACGATGACTGCTACCAAATACATAACTGTTTAAGAATAGAAAGGAAACAGATACTTCCATCAGTTTACGTAGTCACATCTTTTCAGTGTTAAGGTTCTTTGAATTTCACTTTATCAGTGTTTCAAACAGCTGTAGTCCCAACAAGCTCATATTTTCCCCCAGTTTATCAATAAACCCTTCTGATTATGAATCCATTTTCTCTGAAGAGTCTTCCTAACATTATTTTACACTTGCAGACCTCTTTGAAATCCCCACTTTAGTTTTATTTTTTAGCATTGTATTTCTTTTTCCTGTAGCAATATTTTTAGTTTAGCCTTCCTGTGAAACTCTTGAACTACTTTCCAAAGGCTTAATGCATACAATGTGACTTATGCTTTGAAACAAATGATGGAAATTAAGAACGAAGTGACTTTAATAATTTGTTTATGTAGCATCTTCCACCTGTGGATTTCAGTGTGATTTACAGATATTAATAATAATTGAGTCTCAAATATCTCTGATTTAGTGAAGTTTTATCTCCCTTTTACAGACAAGAAAACCAAGGCTTGAATTTAAAGCTTGTAAATATTATTAGGATGTCAAACACTCAACAGCCAGTATTTTACTGTTCCACCTCTGATATGATTTAACATTACTTTTTAAAGAGGCTGCTCAGCTTTTACAGAAGATATTGCTATGTCCTCCAGTTCTTCTCTCAAGTTCATGTCAAAAGTTGTCTATTTGGTTTTAAGATATTTTATGGCGAAAGTATAAATACTTACGTTTACTAAAATTGCAAGTTCCTCTGACTCTCTGTAACTCATTCAGATCAGTTTTGTAAGCAATAGTGACATTTAGAGTGCATGTGGAAGTTCTCATTCTGGTGAAATCTGACCCCTTTGCCTTCCAGAGGTTATCAACAATGCCACAAGAAGGAAGGGAGCTAACTTATTTTTGTCACGTTACTCTAGGGTGAGTTTCTTTACTGAAACATTGTCAGGCAATGTTATAATATGTTGCAACTTTTTGTTTTAGTACAAAATGGTTCATTGCATCAGAAGGACACAGTTCATGACAACGATTTTGAACCTTACCTTTCTGGACAGTCAAATCAGGTTAGTCCATCTCTGTTAATTTTGGTGGGTTTTTTTAGGGATGTGGAGGGTAGTGTTGCTTGTACAGCAAACACCAATATGACTTGTTTATGCTTGGGGGATCATAGCTTTAAAGTGAAGTAGAAAAAGCTATAGTGCCTGAAGTGTTACTGAGTAATGGCATTAGCATTTTAGGTCAGAATACTGGTATTATTATTATTTATTATTTATATCTAGTTTGTTCACATGTGGAAATGAAGTTGCTTAGAAATCCTAGTTTCTGCTGGGCACTTACCAAATGACACAATTCCTGTAAAATCTGACATAGTTGGCAGCCTGCCAAGGGCCCTCGACTTTCAGTTCTTTAATAAACGAATCACCCGTTATTGCAGTCATTGGGGTTCTGCTTCTGTATGACTGGCGGACTGAACCCTTGTGCTCTAAGTGGAAATAAATAGTAAGTGACCACAGCATCATTTGAAACTCTTAAAGATGCCATGACGAGGACTGATAGACTTTTAAGGCCAGAAGGCACCATCATCATCATCTAATCTGACTTCCTGCACATCACAGGCCACAGATCCTCACCCACCAATTCTTGCAGTAGGTCCATAATCTCTGGCTGAGTTACTGAAGTTCTCAAATCTTACCTCTTTGCAGAGGCATATTATCTAGAGATGATTAACGAAAGATGAGCTGCTTGAGGGCATTGTAAAAATAGTGTAAATTTTACATTCATATGTGACTCAAACCAAGAGTACAAATTAAATTTTGTTAAAAATCCTGAATAACTAAAATTTACTGTGTGAAAAAAATGTTGGAAATTTAAAAACAATGTAAATAAAGGGTAAATTCTTACTCACATTAATAAATGTGCAAACTTATTTTAAGAAATGTAAATCAAGCTCCAAAAAATGATGCGTAAATGTTTAAATGCCTACAAATGTAAGAAACTAGAACTCCATGCAATTATGCACACTTTTCTTTGTAAAATAGGGGGTCAGATTTGGAATAGTAGTGGTTATTCCATGTGGAAATTGAGCTAAAATATCAGATTGTACTACTTGTAATTTCAGGTGCCTGGGAATACTAGCTAAAATGTGTTAGCCCTTTATTGGTAGGTATTGCTGTTGTATAGCACTCCAACACAAAAATGAAGAAATCAGTCCAAATATACAGCCAGCCAGAACATCTGTCATAAGTGATAGACCAAGAAAAATATCTGCAGATACATAATCTGTTCCCAATTAATACAAAGGGTTAGCAAAGAGAACTGGGGGAGGGGCTCAAAAAGGTTAAGAATAAGTATGTTGAAATAAATGTATCACTACTGACTTTCTTCAGGGTTTCTCTTACACCCTGTGGCATAAAGCCAAACAAAATAGACTGAATGCTTTGTTAAGATGTCCGGTGAAATTCTTTATTCTGCTAGGATTCATGTGGAAACTTTCCACACTGGGTGCTTAGATGGTGACAGTCCAAGGAATTTGGTTAGGATGGCTCGGAGAACATGCATATTTCTGGAACAAAACACCTGTTGATTTCAATCACTTATGGTCAAGGTCCCTTCTAGCTAGAGCTATAAAAGATCTAAGCTGTCACGGAGAGTATGGAGATGGTGCAGATTAGCTAAGAATGAGAGTTAAGTCTACAGAATTTGAAGTGTTGGTGGTAAAAAACCACTTCCATTTTTGTATTATTGGTGCTTACATTTTTTAAGACATCAAGAATACTGTGGCATAAAATAATACATTGATGTCAGTGTCAGACAAAATAATGGGTCTCAGAAAATGTCTTCATGTGCTGAGTATTATTCCTTTAGTCCAAGAGGTTTTGAAAATCCAGGCACAAGAAACGCTACTGCAGAAAACACAAAACCAGAATTGAATGTTTTATGTCTTTTAGTGAATGTTCTCAATAGTAAAAAGGCTTAGTGTATTTCTTAGTGTTAGAACTGTATGGATTAATTCTTTACATGGTGATTTACTATGTTGATTTCACCATACTTAGGGGTGCTGTGGAAGGGAGTCACTGGAAGGATGAGTTGTACAGATTACTCAGTTCACTGAATCAGATTTGGTATTCAGCACTAGTCTTTTTAGCAAGAAATTTCTGCATAGGTTTCAGAATGAGTTTAGAAAGAGTGATGTTATGGGTGAAGAATTAGAAAATAAGCTTCTACTGGAATCTTAGTAAAGACTACTGTTATTCTGTCAAGCCATGGTTAGATTCCAAACTTGGAGTCTGTCAGTCTCCTTTCAAGAATCTTATAATGGTCTGATCATGAGTAAGAAAGGTGTAGCTGCTGTTTGATTCTTGCTTATTTGTGACAGTTCACACTGTATGCATCACTGTTTTTTTAATTCCCATGATTTTCCTTAGAATAAATTAGGAAAAATGCTAACCATTATACTTGTCTTGCATTGAAGTATTCTTAGTGTCTTTTAGTAATTAAAGCCATCAGATTTCAAAAACAATGCATAGAAGCATCTGCCATTAAGATTGACATTTTTTTTCCACCTAAGAAATACCCCCTTTTCTTCCTCCCTCTCTCTTTTAATGACTTAGAGCCATTTTAAAGGGGTAATGTTATCTTAAGTCACATTTGTCCACTCTTTTTTACTTGTAATATCTAAGCTTGCTATAACTGAAGTAGACCAGAGGGAAGGAAATTTCTTTTCAGTTGTGCTTTGTGCATCTGATGTCACTCCATGTGTAGACATTACTCTTTCCAATGCATACTCAGTTTCCCCTTTTTTATTTGGTTCTTGGAGCAATTCCAGAAAGAAAAACAAAATTTTGCTTTTTTTTTTGTTATAAAACTGTAAAAACTGACAAGGGAACTCTGAGGAAGGTGCAGTACTTAAAACTATTCAACTTCATCTATGCGGGGGGAAGGGGGGGTTAATTTTTTAAAGTTAACCTTAAATTTTAGTGTAAATGTAAAATACACATACTTGTAAAATCTCAGTCTATCAAAATAGAAGTGACAAATCAGAAGCAACCCTTTCTTCTCTGATCTTGTGTAATTTTTTTTTTAACGTTCCATTTACTGACATATAATATTGTGCTCAGAGTAATTTGTAGTGAATGTGAAAGGCCATAGAAATACTTATCCTAAGAATGTCTTCATTCTTTTTGGGGAGAGGAATCAATCTCAATCCTTACGTACTTCTGTGGCACTAAGTAATTTTCTTAGGCCTGGTCTACACTAGGCTTTTATGTCGACTTTAGCGCCGTTATATCGAATTAACCCTGCACCCGTCCACACCAGGAAGCCATTTAGTTCGACATAAAGCTCTCTTTAAATCGATTTCTGTAATCCTCCCCAACGAGAGGAGTAGCGCTAAATTCGACATGGCCATATCGAATTAGGCTAGGTGTGGATGGAAATCGACGGTAATAGCTCCGGGAGCTATCCCACAGTGCACCACTCTGTTGACGCTCTGGACAGCAGTCCGAGCTCGGATGCTCTGACCAGCCACACCCCCGGGAAAATTTGAATTCATTTTCATTTTCCTGTCTGGGCAGTTTGAATCTCAGTTCCTCTTTGGACATCGAGGGGAGCTCAGCAGCAGTGGCAACTATGCAGAGCTCTCCAGCAGAGATGGCCGTGCAATCCAATAGAAAGAGGGCCCCAGCATGGACTGATCGGGAAGTCTTGGATCTCATCGCAGTGTGGGGCGATGAGTCCGTGCTTTCAGAGCTGCGCTCCAAAAGAAGGAATGCTAAGATCTACGAGAAGATCTCCAAAGCCATGGCAGAGAGAGGCTACAGCCGGGATGCAACGCAGTGCCGCGTGAAAATCAAGGAGCTGAGACAAGGCTACCAAAAAACCAAAGAGGCTAACGGACGCTCCGGATCCCAGCCCCACACATCCCGTTTCTACGAGGCACTGCATTCCATCCTGGGAGCGGCCGCCACCACTACCCCACCCCTGACCGTGGACTCCGAGGATGGGATCATGTCGGACATGACAGCGGACGGGGAAGAGGAGGAAGGAGATGAGGAGGACGAGGCAGTCGACAGCGCTGGCACCGCTGATTTCCCCGACAGCCAGGAGCTCTTCATCACCCTTACCGAGATCCCGTACCAACCGTCCCCATCCCTTACCCCGGACACAGAATCAGGGGACGGATCAAGCAGTAAGTGCTGTAAACATGTAAACATTTATTTAAAACAGAACGGTAATATTTATACTATTAACAATGTATATTTATAAAAGTGCTGTAAACTAGTAAAAAAATAATCAGGTACAAAACAGGAATATTTACAAAGGTAACAAATGGGTTTTGCATGATTTCTCTGTCTTAGGCTCTTCTCAATTTAGTCCCAAGTATTTTAAAAAAATTTCACAATGTCCGTTACTACATGATTCCCAGGCCCAAGACGCTCCACTCCAAAGTCCCAGTGCACCTACGCGAAAATCCGGTCAATGTGGCCGGGGATCGACGAGAAATCCTCGTAGGAGAACTCCTCGTAGGTCTCGTGGAGGTAGAGCTCAAGCCTGTTGATCAGGTTCCGGGGTAGGGCGATCTTAGTGGGCCCTCCGTGGTAGCAGACATGTCCCCTCCATGCCACAATCAGGTACTCGGGGATCATGGCCCGACATAGCATGGCGGCATACGGCCCCGGTTTCTGCATGCTTTCCCGCAGCATGCGTTCTCTCTGGGTGTCCGGGATCCTCAGGAGGGTGATGTCGCTCATGACGCCCTGCTTTGAATTAGGGAGGGGACTGTTAGTATTGGGACTGCTTTACAGCCACGCGGTGGAGGGAGAGGGGCAGCATACAGGGATCTTTCCCTGGGACAGCCGCGAGGGGGTGGGACAGGGGCAGAGTTGATGCTGTCCTGATTGCTGGCAGCAGAGACTGGCATTGCTTTCAATGTGAAAGGAGGCCAGTGCTACAGCTGGAGTTTTAAGCAGCCACAAGTCTGCGGCTTACCATTATTGCCCGCTCCAGAAGTTCAGGTCTCCAGCCACAGTTCTCTGAACACTCCAAGACCTCCGCAAGTCCACAGGCACTGAAGGCGACGGCCGAAAATTCGACCTTGTCCTGAGTGCGCATGTGAGAGGTTCAGTGCATGGTCTTGTTCACAGAGAAAGACTAGGTTCTTTGTATACAATTTCATTTATCTGTCTCAGGAATTCACTCCCTTTTTAAAATTCACACAGACACATCTGCGACTGTCTCCCAACCCAGCCTGTCAGCACACTCCCAGAGGCTAGCGCAGATTAGGCGGAGGAAGAAGAAGACGCGTGAAGACATGTTCACAGAACTAATGGGCTGCTCCCGAGCCCAGGCAGCCCAGCAGACACAGTGGAGGGAGAACTTGTCACAAATGCACCGAGCAGTCATGGAACGGGAGGAGAGGTGGCGTCAGGAGGACCAACAGGCTACTGAAAAGCTGCTTGGACTAATGAGGGAGCAAACGGACACGCTCCGGCGCCTTGTGGATGTTCTGCAAGACCGGAGGCAGGAGGACAGAGCCCCGCTGCAGTCTATCTGTAACCGCCCTCACCCGCCACCAAGTCCCACACCACCCTCACCCAAAGTCCAAAGAAGGAGGGGCGGCAAGGGCCGTTAAAACTTTCAATCAACCCCTGCAGACTGCTCTAGCAGTAGAAGGCTGACATTCCCCAAAATTTCATAAGTCCTTTCCTACCCACCTCACACAAGCCCCCGTCCAAGTTTCACCCCCCACGTTTCATGTCTGGTTCGCAATAAAATGTTTGTTTCTGTTCATTACTGTTTCGGTCAGGTTCTTTTGAGGGAGAGTCTGTCTGGAGGGGGGGAAGGGGCTTGGTAATTGGACAGGACAGTCACCTTTAGCTGGCTACAGAGGCGGGGTCAGGTCCAGCATCAGGACACATACACAGTGCAGTCACTGGTTACCCTGGTCAGTCTGGGAGGTGCTTTTCATGTTTTGGGGGGGGGGGGGG